>NC_091199.1:2630698-2770914 GCF_040958095.1 Procambarus clarkii | reverse complement strand
GTACAAGCCTAATCTGTACTCACAATTAATTACAGTTGACTATACTTATAGAGACTGATTTAATAAACTCAATTTCATGCAAAGGTTGATTTCGTATTAACAAGTTTACAGTGTCAAGCCTATGAGCTGCCATTTAATTAGCTCATAAGTCAGAATGACTAGGCTACTAATCTCACTGTCGACTCAGAATCTTCCTTGATTTTAATGAACAAATCTTTTCAGTTCTCTAATTTTCCACTATCTTAGCTAGTTAGCAAATTAGTTGTACCATCAGTCAGAATGACTACTGCACGGCCGTGCACATTAAATTCAATTTCCTCATTTGATTTTGTGGTGATCATGATGCTGCGTGATGTTATTGTCTAGTAACTCAATAGTTACAAGTCACAGCGACCCTAGACAGTGACCTTACTGTAGTGTCATAGTTTCCTTGATCTTAAATGACCCAATAATACTTTACTGTATAATAATGTAGAATACAACTTATACAATAGTGGTATCAGTTCTTAGGAACTTTTTTCTGAGTTTACCTACGATTCAGCAGCTACGTAATACACCATTACATGCCACTACGACCCTAGTTGTTGAGTTTATTGTAAGCTTTAGAGGGTTCCTGATTACCGATAACTTAATCATTTAATGTTTCAATATTTAATACGTGTTTCCACTAGAGCAGTTGTTCAACAATGCAAACGGAAATTACAAGCCTATTATAACTCTAACTAAGAGCAAATAACTTCTCATCCAATTTAAGTAATCTTGATGATACTGTGGTGTGATGTTAAGTAACAAAACAGTTACAAGTCACAATGACCCATAACATTCTCATCACAGTAGATTCTCCATTATTTGAATTGTATGATTTAATTCTTAATTGTTGTATAGGCTATAAATAACATTATTTATTTAGAGTATCTGAGAGTTTACAGACTTTGAGACTTAGTAACATAAACATTACATGTCATTGCGACACCAGTCACAGAGTTTATTGTAAGCTTTCTTAGTTATTGACTTTAGGTAATTCATAATAACATGTTCCATTTAACATGAAATCTGCAAGACTTAAGTTTCTTGTATGTCCTTGACAAATACGGGACATTCGTTATGTGTGTACTAACATACTAACATACTAATATACTAATATTAATACTAACTTCGGGATGGGTGTCAGTACTCCACATTACACTGCGACCCGATAAATCTCCCCCCGGAGTTATGTTGGAAATTTCCAACATAATACAACACTGTTGTATTATTATTAATTATTACTAAATCTACTAATCACTGTAGTAATTAAAATTAACCACCCGTAGAGTTCACATGTACTAATAATTGCATCTGTACAATAAGGCTAGAATTCTTACGTCACCAGACGCCAGTATTGCGTCAGATTCCATTATAATAAACACATCTATGTCCAGTGTGTCAGAGAATTGAGTTTGATTCTCTATAAAACAACGGTGTTCTGTGTGATAATATTTTCAGATAACCTGACTCCCAAATAATGCCAAATAGAGCGTTTCTAGTTACAACTGTTATCTGGTAATAAATTTAACGTCACGCGTGAATGCCATACCTTGACCTTGAGGTTACCTTGAAGTGCTTCCGGGGCTTAGTGTCCCCGCGGCCCGGTCGTCGACCAGGCCTCCTGGTTGCCGGACTGATCAACCAGGCTGTTGGACGCGGCAACTCGCAGCTGACGTACGAGTCACAGCCTGGTTGATCAGGTATCCTTTGGAGGTGCTTATCCAGTTCTCTCTTGAACACTGTGAGGGGTCGGCCAGTTATGCCCCTTATGTGTAGTGGAAGCGTGTTGAACAGTCTCGGACCTCTGATGTTGATAGAGTTCTCTCTCAGAGTACCAGTTGCACCTCTGTTTTTCAACGGGGGTATTCTGCACATCCTGCCATGTCTTCTGGTCTCATGTGATGTTATTTCTGTGTGCAGGTTTGGGACCAGCCCCTCTAATATTTTCCACGTGTAAATTATTATGTATCTCTCCCGCCTGCGCTCAAGGGAGTACAGTTTTGGCTCTTTAGTCGGTCCCAATAGTTTAGATGTTTTACTGAGTGGATTCTAGCAGTAAAGGATCTCTGCACGCTCTCCAGGTCAGTAATTTCTCCAGCTTTGAAAGGTGCTGTCATTGTGCAGCAGTACTCTACTCTAGAGAGCACAAGCGTTTTGAAAAGTATCATCATCGGTATAGCATCTCTAGTGTGAAAAGTTCTTGTTATCCACCCTGTCATTTTTCTTGCAATTGTGACGGCTACTTTATTGTGTTCTTTAAAGGTAAGGTCTTCCGACATGAGTACACCCAGATCCTTTACATTGCCTTTTCGTTCTATGTTATGATTTGCCTGAGTTTTGTACGTGGTTTCCGTTTTTATATTTTCATTTTTTCCATAGCGCATGAGCTGGAACTTATCTTCGTTAAACACCATATTATTTTCTGTAGCCCATAGAAAGACCTGATCTACATCTGACTGGAGGTTCGCCGTGTCCTCTATGTTGCCTACTCTCATGAAGATCCTTGTGTCATCTGCAAAGGATGATACAGTACTATAGGTTGTGTTCTTGTCTATGTCCGAAATGAGATGAGAAAAAGTACTGGAGCAAGCAGAGTACCCTGGGGGACTGAGCTCTTCACGCTTGATGGGCTGATTTTATTTTGTTGACTATTACACATTGGGTTCTGTTGGTCAGGAAATTGTAGATCCATCTGCCTATTTTTCCGGTAATTCCTTTTGAACGCATTTTATGTGCGATAACACCATGGTCACATTTATCAAAATCTTTTGCGAAATCTGTGTAAATTACATCCGCGTTATGTTTGTCTTCCATAGCATCTAATGCCATATCATAGTGGTCCAGCAACTGCGACAGGCAAGAGCGCCCTGTTCTGAAACCATGTTGTCCGGGGTTATGGAGTTGCTGTGATTCCATGTATTTTGTGATTTTACTTCTTAGCACTCTCTCAAAATTTTTATGATGTGCGATGTTAGCGCTATCGGTCTGTAATTTTTTGCCTCTGCCTTATTTCCTCCTTTATGAAGTGGTGCAATCTCTGCTGTTTTTAGTATATCAGGAATAACGCCAGTATCTAGGCTTTGTCTCCACAGAATGTGGAGGGCCTGCGATAGTGGTTTTTTACAGTTCTTTATGAATATGGAGTTCCAAGAATCCGGGCCTGGTGCAGAGTGCATAGGCATGCTGTTTATGGCTTCTTCAAAATCCAGTGGGGATAGGGTGACGTCTGATATATGCTTTGAGGTTGGTATCGCATCCATGAAAAATTCATTTGGGTTATCAATCTTTAGTGTGTTTAATGGCTCGCTGAAAACAGAGTCGTACTGCGTCCTCAGTAGCTCGCTCATTTCTTTGTTGTCATCGGTGAAAGTTCCATCTTCCTTGCGCAGGGGCCCGATACTAGATGTGGTTTTTGATCTTGATTTTGCATAGGAGAAAAAATATTTCGGATTTCTTTCTATTTCACTGATGGCCTTTTACTCTCTTTGCCTCTCCTGGGTTTTGTATGATTCTTGTAGCTTCCGTTCAATTGTTTCTATTTCTCTACCTAACCTTCTTCGCCGTTCTTGAGATAGGGTGCGACTCTCAAGTTGTTCCGCGATTCGTTTTCTTCGCCTATATAGGGAACGACGTTCCCGTTCCAATCTGCATCTCTTCCTCTTTTTTCTTAGAGGTATGCGGTTTGAACATATTTCTAGTGCTACTGAGCTTATTTTTTCCAGGCACTGGTTCAGGTTTGCATTTTCTAGCTGTTCTTCCCAGTTTATTTCTGTGAAGTCCTGGTTTATTTGCTCCCAGTTTATCTGTTTATTATTGAAGTTGAATTTGCTGAAATCTCCTCCACCGGGAATCTGGACTGTTTTGAAGGTCTACTCCCCATGGTTGTCATAACTTCAATTAAGTTGTGATCTGAGTAACAGGTATTTGTAATCATTATGTTCCTGATCAATTCATCATTATTAGTGAAAATGAGGTCCAGCGTGTTCTCCTTCCTAGTTGGTTCTACTATTTGCTGGTTTAAGGCAAACCTGTCGCACATCCGTAGCAGGTCATTTGCATGTGCCTGTTCATTTAGGCTACTTCCTGGTATTCTTTCTGATATTACTGTATTAGCCAGGTGCTTCCATTTCAGGTGCCGTAGGTTAAAGTCCCCAAGCAGGATGATGTTCGGAGCTGGATTTGTGAGGTTTTCCAAGCAGTGTTCTATTTTCATTAGTTGGTCTTTAAACTGCTGAGGGTTTGCCTCCGGTGACTTATATACAAGGACAATAACTACATTTAAAATCTCTATTTTGATTATCAGCACTTCCACCATATCATTTGAGGTGTTTAGCAGCTCAGTACAGATGAGTGTGTCTTTGATGTAGAGGCTGACCCCACCCTGAAGCCGGTGTTTCCTATCACATCTGAAAACATTGTATTCTGAGATCCATATTTCACCATCATGGTAGTCCTTTGTGTGAGTTTCTGTTAGGGCTGCAAACACTGCATTTGCCTCATGAAGGAGACCATCTATAAATTGAACTTTGTTGGTTTTGCGTGTTTTTATACCCTGGATGTTGGCAAATATAAATGATGTTATCGTGTTAGTAGTTAGTGAAGTGCTGGAAGCCTTACTTGGTGTTAATATCTGAGGCTCTGGTAAGGAGGCCACTGTGTTTGCGTCCAGGGTGTGTCGTTTTGGAAGTGATTCGTCCAGTTTTGGTAGTAGGACGGGTGTTGTCTGGTGTAGTACCTGTGTGCTTGTTGGTAATTTGAATTCCAGTCTTGTGGGTATCTCCGTTCCCCTCTGTAATCCTGTAGTGGTTCCATCTGACTGTTCCTCTCTCTTATATTTACTACTCTGTTTCTGCCTTCCTCTAAAAAATTTCCAGTAGTGTCGTACTGATCTTCCCGTCTATAACGCTCTGTATCTCTCACATGGAATTCCGGACACTGAAGATTGTAGCATTTTTTGTCCCTAATTGAAAGCCATGGAGAACGTTTAATTCATCTCCATTGCTCGTTTACCATCGTAAAACGAGCAAATAATAATATTTAACTCCTCTGAATAATAAACCCGTCCTTATCCAAGCATTTCAATCGCAACTGCGAGAAATGATATTATTCGTAGTAAATAATTTGTGTTCAAATGCGGGACGCGGAGCGGGGGGCAGAGGAGACGCCATTACACGAGAAGACGCCACCGAAAACGGGGAGGAGGAAAGTCGCCACTGTGAGGTGTGAAGAATTGTTGCAGAATATAGCAACTTAGCTGGTGTCAGTGTCACAGGATACATCGTGGTGAACCGTCAACGAGAATTAACTTGACGTTCAGCCCGGAACCTGTTAATTTGTTCCGTGTAGCCCAACGTGACCGGCCAGAGAAGCGCGTCAACATCTAGGCTAGGCTCGACACCACGTGTTCGTTATTACAACGCCAGAACCTAGGACGCGAGCTTCGGCAAGCCTCAACTTACACAGTGCCCAATTAGCTAAGTACCTTTATTCCCTTTTGATGCATCATTTGGATAGGTTATAGCCGGGTAGCTTGTCGTCACGCCGAGCGACTAAAACAAAACACAGGTTATTATCTGTTTCCACTCTCCATTTTAATTGCATGAAAATAGATATTTAGCAGCCTAATATGTTGCTACTGAATATATCTTGATTTACAGCTTGTGTGTGAAGTATTCCCCGAGCTGTCATTTCCCATGTTAATCATCTCCCAGTGTTCCATGATGAGTTCAGGAGATTCCGAGGATGATTCATGACCGATGTCTTGGAAAACGTCTTCAAGCTAAGACCCTTTTCCGTATTCCATTAATTAATTATCTGTAGTGTATTATTACTACGGATCACTGTTTTCTGGATTAACACGTGTTTATTATAATCATTAATTTCTGATGATCATAATCTATGTTCTTATTGGTGACAAATTCAATGATTCTATAATTGGTCTTGGGATTAGATTATTGCATAATGAACTGGTGCACGAACCACACTAGTTCCTAGACATATATGAAGTTCTAGTAATACCCCCCCAATGTAGGTGTTTGAGGCTTTGATTCAGTTAAATTATATACAGCCCATTAATTATATAAGTGATTATATTCTCTAGTATTTATCCATAGTTACTGGTTCATCTAGGAATTTTCTAATGATCACATTTTATTAGTTTCCCTCTTTACTATAAAAGCAGGTGGTCCTTCGTAATTGATTTTCATTACATTAATATTTAAATAAATAGAGGCAAGCCCCAAATGTCCCACAAGTTTACTTCTGTTGTTCTACTGCACCCTTTCATCAAAATAAGTGGTTAGTAGTTGGCTGAAGTCTTGAACCAACCCGCAGATCCCGATGTTGCAACTGCTGTGTTGTGGTCACTGTACATCATCTGCATTACTCTATTTCTAATTACTTTCCTAATCTGTGATAGACTCTGTGGTATATAAATGTCTACATTTCTTCGCTTAGTTACAAGTTTTGCAGCTTTGTCTGCAATGTCATTTCCTATTATTCCCACATGACTTGGTACCCAGTTAATAAGTACTGACGCCCTTGACGTTTAAGTGTTTGCATTAATGATATGACATCTGTGATCAAATGGATGTTATCACGTATGTGTTCCTGTTGCAAGGTTTCAATGGCAGCTCTCGAATGTGTATGTATAATAACATGTTGTCGGTGTTCAGCAAGAGTATGTTCCAAAGTCTTTTGAATTGCTAGCATCTCTGTTTATAAAGATGAACACCAATTTGAGAGTCTCCAACTATTTACAGTTTCCTGCCATAATTGCAGGTCCGGTTTATTGTCCCTGCTGGTATACTGATCCATCTGTGAAGCTGTCAGAGGCCACGTTTACTTCTATTTGCATCTGTGCAATATTACGTAGCAGATGACTCATTTGGAATATGGAAATTAGTTTCTGGTAGACTCTTGACACACTCTCAGGAGCAGCCTCCACGGTGAAAAATAGCTACCGACCAACTTGTTAAATCATTAAATTTGAAGTAATTCAGGTGCTATTCAATATTGTAATTAATAATTAACATAGTTCAAGTACCAATGAAATTTGTCATCAATTTTGGAATAATGATTCAGTCATCTTAATTGACAAGGGTATATGAGTTAGTCTTGATACTTAGGCATCTTAATGTGGTATGACAACCAGTCATGGGTCAGCTTGCTTGCTGGTGGTCAAGGAGAGGAGAGTGCAGTGTGGTGTGCACAGCAGGAAGAAGGTAGACCCCTCTCCCTGAGGCAAGGTCACAACATCTGGCCAAGGCCTTTGCAGAGGTTAAAGTAAAGTCTGTGAGTAACTTCAGTGTTAAACATTATTAATCAGTGCCTCTAGGGAATCATTAAGTTAGGAAGTATTCAATTACAATTCTGTGTTTAATAAATTGCATGGAATTACGGTATTTAGTGAGTCTTTCCCCATTTATATACCTTTACCGTTAAATTCACGATCCTGTGTTACTCAGCAATATTCCAGTGAGCTTTACAATATATATATATATATATAATATATATATATATATATATATATATATATATATATATATATATATATATATATATAATGTCGTACCTAGTAGCCAGAACGCACTTCTCGGCCTATTATTCAAGGCCCGATTTGCCTAATAAGCCAAGTTTTCCTGAATTAATATATTTTCTCTATTTTTTTTCTTATGAAATGATAAAGCTACCCATTTCATTATGTATGAGGTCAATTTTTTTTTATTGGAGTTAAAATTAACGTAGATATATGACCGAACCTAACCAACCCTACCTAACCTAACCTAACCTACCTTTATATGTTAGGTTAGGGTAGGCTGCCGAAAAAGTTAGGTTAGGTTAGGTTAGGTAGGTTAGGTAGTCGAAAAACAATTAATTCATGAAAACTTGGCTTATTAGGCAAATCGGGCCTTGCATAGTAGGCAGAGAAGTGCGTTCTGGCTACTAGGTACGACTATATATATATATATATATATATATATATATATATATATATATATATATATATATATATATATATATATATATATATGTCGTACCTAGTAGCCAGAACGCAATTCTCAGCCTACTATGCAAGGCCCGATTTGCCTAATAAGCCAAGTTTTCATTAATTAATTACTTTTCGACTACCTAACCTACCTAACCTAACCTAACCTAACTTTTTCGGCTACCTAACCCAACCTAACCTATAGAGATAGGTTAGGTTAGGTTAGGTAGGGTTGGTTAGGTTCGGTCATATAACTACGTTAATTTTACCTCCAATAAAAAAAATTTGACCTCATACATAATGAAATGGGTAGCTTTATTATTTCATAAGAAAAAAATTTGAGAAAGTATATTAATTCAGGAAAACTTGGCTTATTAGGCAAATCAGGCCTTGCATAGTAGGCCGAGAAGTGGGTTCTGGCTACTAGGTACGACATATATATATATATAATATATATATATATATATATATATATATATATATATATATTATATATATATATATATATATATATATATATATATATATATATGTATATATATGTATATATATATATATATATATATATATATATATATATATATATATATATTTATATATATATATTTTATATATATAAATATATTTTTTATTTTGTGAGGGTACCACCTCTGGTGCCAATGTGGGGACCCATAGCCTCGGAGAAGAAAATAAAAAGTATTCAGAGGAGACCTTGTGGTTTCTCACTGAACACTAATATTATCTTCTCCTACCACCCCCATTCTTTTGTATGTACACATATATATTTACTTTATTTGAACTTTGTTACAAAAAAGGAGTTACATATGGGTTACAAAGATGGTTGTCATAGGTTGTCGAGTTCCTCCAGCTCCTCAGATGGCAGGCAGGAACCCTGGATGCAGTGCGCATTTCCCCTCTGTATCGCCACACTGAGGCGCTGGAAAAGAAAGCTTGCAGCTCTCGGGTCCCTTGTTGTTTCAATGAGCCTAGAACCCAGTTCCTTCAAAAAACTGGTAGCACTTTTACCCCAGGCGCCGAGCGTCTCAGAAGCAATGGGGACAAAATTGTAGTGGTGATCCAGTTCTCTATACTTACGGGATTTGGCTGCTTCCCTGTGGGTGGCAGCGCCACCTGGTTGTGCAACACTGAGGTTAATGTAGGTGTTAGCCAGGGTTGATACGCACGTGTAGTCCCATACCAACTGCTTGCCATTCTTCCGGGGATTCACTGTGATACCATCCGGGCGACCAATAAGAGCATCAGAGTTACGGGGCGTTAGGTAACGGGGCTCTCTTTCAGCTGGGCATCCAGCTGTGGTGAGGCTCCTCTTGATGATGTCGTTAACTTCACGGTGCCTCGAGTGCCATCCCCCTGTGTTTTGGCAGAGTAGGCCATGGTGACCGTACCTGTCAGCCACCACCTCGCCGCAAATACACGTATATCTGGTGTGGATTGGGGCAGTGGATTTATATATATATATATATATATATATATATATATATATATATTATATATAATATATATATATATATATATATATATGTCGTACCTAGTAGCCAGAACTCACTTCTTGCCCTACTATGCAATCCCCAATTTGCCTAATAGGCCGAGTGATTTACTTTATTTTCAATAAACTGTTTCCAATTAGTTGATTTGAATTATTATTATTATATTACATTAGGAACATAAATTATTGACTTAGTTGTGTGAGTATAGGTTACGTTTAGATAGGTTAGGTTAGGTTAGGTAAGGTTGGTTAGGTTCGGTCATATATCTACGTTAGTTTTAACTCAAATTTCAACAAATTAACTTATAAATAATGAAATGGACAGATTTATCGTTTCATAAGCAAAAAATGAGAAAAATACATAAATTCAGGAAAACTTGGCTTATTAGGCAAATCGGGCCTTGCATAGTAGGCCGAGTATAACATTCTCGCTACTAGGTACAACATATATATATATATATATATATATATATATATATATATATATATATATATATATATATATATATATATATATATATATATGTCGTACCTAGTAGCCAGAACGCACTTCTCAGCCTACTATGCAAGGCCCGATTTGCCTAATAAGCCAAGTTTTCATGAATTAATTGTTTTTCGACTACCTAACCTACCTAACCTAACCTAACCTAACTTTTTTGGCTACCTAACATAACCTAACCTATAAAGATAGGTTAGGTTAGGTTAGGTAGGGTTGGTTAGGTTCGGTCATATATCTACGTTAATTTTAACTCCAATAAAAAAAAATTGATCTCATACATAATGAAATTGGTAGCTTTATCATTTCATAAGAAAAAAATTAGAGAAAATATATTAATTCAGGAAAACTTGGCTTATTAGGCAAATTGGGCCTTGCATAGTAGGCCAAAAAGTGCGTTCTGGCTACTAGGTACGACATATATATTAACAATCTTTGGACAACACCCACCAGTGGGACTCGAACCCAGAAAGCACAACTACCTTCCAGTAGCTGCCATAACTAGTACGCTTTAACCCACTACACCATCAGACCCTACAAAAGAAGTAAAGACTTCGAGATATATATACATCTCAAATATCTCCACTTCCCGAGGGCACCAGACAAGTGTGAGGTTAGTCTGCGTTTTTCGTCAAGCCACTGTCAATGTGAGAGAACTCGTGTCCAGCTATAATCCTATACTTGCATAAACCACAAGTGAAGATTAACAATCTTTGGACAACACCCAACACCCAGTGGAGATATTTGAGATGTATATATATCTCGAAGTTTCTACTTCTTTTGTAGGGTCTGATGGTGTAGTGGGTTAAAGCGTACTAGTTATGGCAGCTACTGGAAGGTAGTTGTGCTTTCTGGGTTCGAGTCCCACTGGTGGATGTTGTCCAAAGATTGTTAATCTTCACTTGTGGTTTATGCAAGTATAGGCTTATAGCTGGACACGAGTTCTCTCACATTGACAGTGGCTTGACGAAAAATGCAGACTAACCTCACACTTGACTGGTGCCCTCGGGAAGTGGAGATATTTGAGATGTATATATATCTCGAAGTCTCTACTTCTTTTGTAGGGTCTGATGGTGTAGTGGGTTAAAGCGTACTAGTTATTACAGCTACTGGAAGGTAGTTGTGCTTTCTGGGTTCGAGTCCCACTGGTGGGTGTTGTCCAAAGATTGTTAATCTTCACTTGTGGTTTATGCAAGTATAGGCTTATAGCTGGACACGAGTTCTCTCACATTGACAGTGGCTTGACAAAAAACGCAGACTAACCTCACACTTGTCTGGTGCCCTCGGGAAGTGGAGATATTTGAGATGTATATATATCTCGAAGTCTCTACTTCTTTTGTAGGGTCTGATGGTGTAGTGGGTTAAAGCGTACTAGTTATGGCAGCTACTGGAAGGTAGTTGTGCTTTCTGGGTTCGAGTCCCACTGGTGGATGTTGTCCAAAGATTGTTAATCTTCACTTGTGGTTGTGGTTTATGCAAGTATAGGCTTATAGCTGGACACGAGTTCTCTCACATTGACAGTGCTTGACGAAAAACGCAGACTAACCTCACACTTGTCTGGTGCACTCGGGAAGTGGAGATATTTGAGATGTATATATATCTCGAAGTCTCTACTTCTTTTGTAGGGTCTGATGCTGTAGTGGGTTAAAGCGTACTAGTTATGGCAGCTACTGGAAGGTAGTTGTGCTTTCTGGGTTCGAGTCCCACTGGTGGTGTTGTCCAAAGATTGTTAATCTTCACTTGTGGTTTATGCAAGTATAGGCTTATAGCTGGACACGAGTTCTCTCACATTGGCAGTGGCTTGACGAAAAACGCAGACTAACCTCACACTTGTCTGGTGCCCTCGGGAAGTGAGATATTTGAGATGTATATATATCTCGAAGTCTCTACTTCTTTTGTAGGGTCTGATGGTGTAGTGGGTTAAAGCGTACTAGGTATGGCAGCTACTGGAAGGTAGTTGTGCTTTCTGGGTTCGAGTCCCACTGGTGGGTGTTGTCCAAAGATTGTTAATCTTCACTTGTGGTTTATGCAAGTATAGGCATATATATATATATATATATATATATATATATATATATATATATATATATATATATATATATATATATATATATATATATATATATATATGTCATACCTAGTAGCCAGAACGCACTTCTCAGCCTACTATGCAAGGCCCGATTTGCCTAATAAGCCAAGTTTTCATGAATTAATGTTTTTTCGACTACCTAACCTACCTAACCTAACCTAACCTAACTTTTCCGGCTACCTAACCTAACCTACCTATAAAGATAGGTTAGGTTAGGTTAGGTTAGGTAAGGTTGGTTAGGTTCGGTCATATATACGTTAATTTTAACTACAATAAAAAAAATTGGCCTCATACATAATGAAATAGGTAGCTTTATCATTTCATAAGAAAAAAATAGAGAAAATATATTAATTCAGGAAAACTTGGCTTATTAGGCAAATCGGCCCTTGCATAGTAGGCTGAGAAGTGCATTCTGGCTAATAGGTACGACATATATATATATATATATATATATATATATATATATATATATATATATATATATATATATATATATATATATATATATATATATATACAAACTAACACAACACCTATACCCCCTATTAGACTATTTTACAGGAACTTCTTTTCCACAGCTCAAAAAACGGAGGAAAGGGTCCTGAAAGATATTGTTAATAGAAACGTTATCCCTACAGACAAAAATCAGAGGATACAACTGACGATTTACTATAAAACCAGAAAAACGGCCAGCCTACTCATGAGAAACTCTCCAGACACAAAGCAGAACGCTTTAAAAGAGACCAACGTCGTCTATGCCTTCAAAAGCTCACTTGGGGACTGTAAGCTCCAAAAAACCCAGTATAAGGCAAGACAACAACACTGTTCTGTTTCTAGGCGTTTAACGATGCATAAACAACAGGGCTCCATTAAGGCACATATAATCTCTTCCCACAACCAAACCATCGCCAGAGAAATCCTAGTAAACAACACAGAAATCATCGATAGATACAGCGATAGCAGACGGCTTGACGTTTGCGAAGCACTGCACATTAAGAAGTCAACACCAGCAATCAACAGCCAATTAATGCACAACTATATTCTACCCACCTCAAGACTCCGCTCAATATAGAAGCATCAAGAAATATGGACCAATAGGCTTTCTACAATCACTTCCATTTCAATACCCATTGTTTCGTGTTCTGTCTTGTGTTGATGAAATTAATACCCTATTAAATACCACCTCACCCCATCCACCTCACTCAAATGTAGATATAAACAAATCGGAGATATGTAAGTTTTATTCAGTTACATTACATACATTGTTACATTCTTGTACAGCCACTAGTACGCGTAGCGTTTCGGGCAAGTCCTTAATCCTATGGTCCCTGGAATACGATCCCCTGCCGCGAAGAATCGTTTTTTCATCCAAGTACACATTTTACTGTTGCGTTAAACAGAGGCTACAGTTAAGGAATTGCGCCCAGTAAATCCTCCCCGGCCAGGATACGAACCCATGACATAGCGTCGCGGAACGCCAGGCGAGTGTCTTACCACTACACCACGGAGACTGCTAAATTGACTGCTGCAGTACACCACGGAGACTGAGTTGTGTAAAGTCTTTGAAAATGTAATAAGTTTTAAGAAACGCGCTCAAGTGTCGCGTCACACTAGAAATAAAAATGAATTTTGGAGAATTGATTTTTGAATTACCTCCAACAGTGAAAAGAAATGTACGAAAGATTGAGAAAATTCGTGTTAGAATTATTAATCTTACTTTTTCGGTCATATTTAATAATATATATATATATTATATATATTATATATATATATATATATATATATATATATATATATATATATATATATATATATATATATATATATATTTAATATGCAATAATGATCACAAAAACACTGACCCAAGTATGCAGAATAACCACATGTGAAAAATTGAGAATGCTTAACGCGCTTTCGGCTAATTCGCCTTCATCAGAGCAAAGTAGAATGAAGATAAGAAAATATTGCTGATCTGACCATTATATCCGCCTGGGCAGATCACCTGACCACCAAGAATAAGTGAAGGAAAGGAATTATAAGTAGGTAACTGCAGAAGGCCTTTCCAACTCCACTTGGCCTGCTTATAACGAACTTCAGTTTCTTTTGCTCTCCTTATTTCTTTTTTAACATTTCTAACCCGTTATTTGCTACTACCACCAAGATCTGCACCAGTGGCAGCTCTAGGCCGGCTCACGCCGGATCCCTTCAGCTTCTCCAACTCCACTTTCCGGGCCATCTCACTTATTCTGGACATAACGTGACAGTTTATACCCAGATTTAGGAGAGTGACTTGGTCCTCAGTGAGGTTGATTCCTGCAAGGTTCAGGAAGCCGTCTCTTGGTCGTGGATTGCCATAGGTCCTCAATATAACGTTGTTAGTTTCTTGATTCGTAATCAGATATACAAGGCAGAAAATGAAATCAAAGACAACATAACGCAACTACTTCATGCTACAAACGAATGGAGAAACAGCAACATCGACGAAAGTCTCCGTACTCGTATCGAGCAACACCTCGACATCCTCACAGACCGACATCACCTCAACTCTGAAACAAGGATAATCAAGATACTAACAACGTTATATGGAGGACCTATGGCAATTCCACGACCAAGAGATGGCTTCATGAACTTTGCAGGAATCAACCTCACTGAGGACCAAGTCACTCTCCTAAATCTGGGTATAAACTGTCACGTTATGTCCAGACCAAGTGAGATGGCTCGGAAAGTGGAGTTGGAGATTCTGTTGGACGACATATTCGACCTCGAGGCACAAAAGAAGGTCACCGCCAAAGACACCTTACAAGCAGAACTTATTGCGGAAGGAGGAAAGAATCGAGGCAACTACAGAAGCACCATACTGTCCCCCGAGCTCAAAGTGGCAGCTAAGAGCCTTCGTGAGAACAAGGAGATAGTTGTCAGGATAGGTGACAAGTCGCCAACATACGTCATTCTTAAAAAAGACGAATATCTGGCGAAAATGAACCTCATACTCTCTGACCAAACTACATTCCAAAGGATAACGAAGGACACTACAGCCGAATTGAAAGCAAAGGTCCAACAAATTGATCGAAACTGTGAACGCCAAGAAATCCGGACTCCACCTGCCAAAGATTATTGGGGAACATAAACCTTTTTACTGTTGATGGTAAATGAAAAATCAATTCTCCAAAATTCATTTTTAATTCTGGTCTGACGCGACACTTGAGCGCGTTTTGTAAAACTTATTACATTTTCAAAGACTTTAGTTTACACACACACAACTATAACTGAATAGAGCTTAAACATCTTCGATTTTTTATACCTGCATTTGGGTGAGGTGATATGTTACAAACAGTTTTGAATGAGGTGAAAACAAACTTTCAACACAAGCCAGAACCCGAAACAATGGGTATTGAAGGTAAGAATGGAAGTAATTGCAGAGGGCCTATTGGCCCATATTTCTTGATGTTTCTATATTGGAGCGGAGTCTTGAAGTGGGTAGAATATAGTTGTGCATTAATTGGCTGTTGATTGCTGGTGTTGACTTCTTGATGTGTAGTGCCTCGCAGATGTCAAGTCGCCTGCTATCGCTGTATCTGTTGATGATTTCTGTGTTGTTTGCTAAGATTTCTCTGGTGATGGTTTGGTTGTGGGAAGAGATTATATGTTCTTTAATGGAGCCCTGTTGCTTATGCATCGTAATCGCCTGGAAAAAGATGTTGTTGTCTTGCCTATATACTGAATTCTTTGAGGCTTACAGTCCCCAAGTGGGCATTTGAAGGCATAGACGACATTGGTCTCTTTTAAAGCGTTCTGCTTTGTGTCTGGAGAGTTTCTCATGAGTAGGTTGGCCGTTTTCTTGGTTTTATAGTAGATCGTCAATTGTATCTTCTGATTTTTGTCTGTAGGGATAACATTTCTATTAACAATATCTTTCAGGACCCTTTCCTCCATTTTATGAGCTGCGGAAAAGAAGTTCCTGTAAAATAGTCTAATAGGGGGTACAGGTTAATTCTCTCTTCAGAGGTTGCATGGCGTTTTACCTTCCTTCTTATGATGTCTTCAACGAAACCATTGGAGAAGCCGTTGTTGACTAGGACCTGCCTTACCCTTCATCGACTTGCTTCCATCCTGAGCTGTGGCTGAGAGCACGGTCGACATAAGCGTTAACGACACTCCTCTTGTACCTGTCTGGGCAGTCACTGTTGGCATTGAGGCACATTGCTATGTTTGTTTCCTTAGTGTAGACAGCAGTGTGGAAACCTCTGCTCTTTCCATGACTGTTACATCTAGAAAGGGCAGCTTCCCATCCTTCTCCATCTCGTAAGTGAAACGCAACACAGAATTCCGCTCAAATGCCTCCTTCAGCTCCTGCAGACAGGAAATGTCGGAAAATCTGACACCACATAATAATATCATACAGACAGATAATAGCTGTGTTGTATAAACAAGTTAACCCATAGAAAACGTAACCTGTAGTGGAATTACCGTCTATAGAAAACGGGATATCATCACCACATACTATTATAATCACCACCTATTATGGTGGGAATTATTCTTAAATACATTAGTCTTTGGACTTTACCATCATAAAAACATCTCATATAAATTAACTTAATTATCAATACTAAAGTAGAGTAAATGTGACCCTTCTATCACTTATTGACATCTGGACAATGTAAGCCAGGCAGGAGTGAGGAGGGAGGGCAGCCATTGTTTATACTAGACCAGAGGCACACGGGAGCAAATACGGCTCCTGTTAATTTTACTTGGACGTAGTGTTATGGAAACCAATGGTGTACCATCTTCAACGCGCTGTCAACAAATTCAAGTTAAGTGTACTTTCCGAAACCCATGTATCTTTCATTTATGGCCATTAATGTCATTATATAGGGTAAGCCGGTTAGAGCACGTGGTAGCCTCAAACTAAAGGTAATTAAGCCAGGTCTTTAAGGTTCCATGTACAGTATTTTCTCTGATATACCTGTCATATATAGGATTCTGGCTTTACAGCTAGCGCCCTTTTTACAGGTCAAGACGAGGAAGCATGCTTTGTGCAACAGTTACCAGGGTGATGGAAGCTACCTCAAAGAGGGAAAATGTGGTGTCTACACCCTAGTTATACCTGGTAGACTAACCTGCTGTACTATAAGATAAGGAACCTTTTCAATGTATGTAGTTAATACTGTAGTTTGATTGGCTGCATATATATAAATTAATATAAACCCCCCCTAATGTGTAGAGGATCGATTTGTGAGATTAAGAGATTATTGCAGAAATACAGTCCACTTATCATTATACAAATTGCTATCGAAGTATATAAATTAACGTAAATATAAATTCATATAAATTAAATAAATATAAATCTCACAGGTCGGTTCCCACATTATTTGGTCATCTTCGAACCGGATGACGGATTATTTGATCCTTTGAGCCCACATTTGGTCATCTTAGTACCGGATGAACCAGTTAACCAGTGAATTCATTAAATAAACTAGTGCAGTGTGATTTATTCAAAGCCAGTCAAGACAGCGGCGTTGACTCGAACGAGTTCACGAGCCCCGCTCAGTTCAGATCTGCTTAGTCAGCGGTTTCATGTACACCCACAGATTTGGTGGCGTGTTATTCTGTGAAATGACAGCGCTAATATAGAAGCCAGCCAAATTAGTGACTGTGTCGCGAGATTGTTCACGGATTTCGTGGTGTTAAATTTCGCGAGAGATTATCTACGAATTTTTGTGGAGTTTATTTCGCGAGGTCACTAATAATATTTAATACTTCTTGATAATATTAGAAGTTTCATAGAGGCTAATTAAGAGGCTATTATCAATAATTGTATATATTATTTCTCCAAAATAGAGAATTATTTAATATATATTGCACTAGTGATCACAGTATAATATTTACCAATTGCCAACCCACAACAGGGTAGGATATGACTAGTTGAACTATTATTGCTCATCCTAGTCCCATTATTACCATAGTTGTACTATATTGATCAACCTAACACCATTAATGAATGGTCCAGACCCTATTTTGGGTGTAATTTTTATCAACTCGAGTTGAGTGTATATATAATAATTTACTTATGATCATTACACCTTTGAGTGATTAATTAGTGTCTCTACCATCCTAGGGTGATATAGAAGAGCTAACCTAAAGGTACTTCCAGTGACACTGGTTTATCACTCAAATCATTAGTGTGTATGATTGTATATATATAATGTGTATTAATTTTAAGTGCTAACCTCTAGTAGAGGTAGGATTATTGCCTAGTGAGTGCAGAATTTACCCTAGGCTACCATCAGTACTTGTTCACTATTATGAGCGACCCAAGTACAAGTCCCACAAGGCTTCACCAACGAGCCAGTATGGATAATGCAGGGAGAATGAAAAGAACCCTTGCAGGTCTTAAAGGCCACTTAACAAGACAGATCAAGAAATGTGAAGATTTGTCACAACAATCTCAAGTTGATTATGCTGACCTGGAAAGCTATTATCAAGCAGCTGCAGGTAAATTTGAGCAAATCAAATGCCAAATAGCAACATATGTGGGCTGAACTTGCCAACACCAATTTATCAGAAACAGAAATAGACGACATTATGGTTGATCTTGCGAATTATGAAGATCAGACTCAGGCCACATTACAGCCTTATGTCAAATTAATTGCCCAGAACAAGGCAACAGCAACAACAACAACAGTTGCATCTAATACGAGTCAAGCAGAAGCTCGACTCCCTCCAATTAATTTACCCACTTTCTCAGGAAAAGATGAGGAAGATTGGAACGAATTTTGGAACAAATTCGTTGACCTTGTAGACTCAAAACAATCTTTACCAAAGAGTAGTAAATTCTCTTATTTGCAAGGCCAATTATCAGGGGAGGCTAAAACAGTAGTATCCCATCTGAGATTAACTAATGACGGCTATGATCTGGCAGTAAAAACTCCTCAAGGATAATTATGCTGATCCAGAAGTAAGAACATCACATTTAGTTCATGAGCTGTTGCATTTACCCCCACCGGAGGCTTCAGCTGATTCACTTCCAAGTCTTCAAGCTGGAGGTAGAATCATTGATCAATGCCCTCAGCCTGACAGCAGATACAAACGGGGCTGAGTGGGTCTTGAAAATAATTGTCCAGGAGAAAATACCTAGGGACATATTGAGACAAATGAGTGCTCATTACAATAAAAGCATCTTATCCATGAATGAAATATCTGAAGGTTTAAAGTCAGTAGTTCATCAATTACGAACACATGACAAATTAAAACCACCAAGTAAACCCTCAGAAACCAATAATAGTAAACCACAGAGTACCAAAGGTACTCCAAATCAATCTAGACAATATAATTCAACACCAAAGTGGAACAGTAGCAGTGTGGGCGTATATGCAGTGGGACCCTCCAAGCCTATAGTTACTGTGTCACCCAAGAACGTGACACCAAAGGGTACTGGAAGCTATGGAACATGTTTGTTCTGCAATGAGAAACATTCAATGTACCACTGCCCTAATTTTCCTGATAGTGACGCCCGTGTTGAGCGACTCAAAGATTTGCAACATTGCACGAGGTACCTCAGGAAACATAACATCAAGGATTGTGATACCCAATTACACCCTTGTAACAGGTGTAACAAAGGTCAGCACCATGCAGCATTGTGCAGAGACACCAAAACAACGTCTCCAAAACCCCAAGGTGGAAGATAGCATTCCCACCACAGTACAGTACTGCAAGGTGCAACAAACGAAGAGTGTCCAATCGGCAAAGTCTAAAGGTAATACGACTTTGCCTACTGCCCAAATTACCATCCTGAATAAGAGGGCCAAGGTCCATACCCGTGGGTTGTTTGACCAAGGATCCCAGAGAACATATATTACTAAAAAGCTGGCAGATGAATTACAATTAAGGCCTGTAGCCCCAGATGTCATTCAACATCTCAGGGTTTGTAACAGATGCAGGACCTCAAGTCTACCAGGTGGTACAACCATCAGTACGTTTAGGCAGGTACGTCTGTAGAGTACAAGCCATTGTGGTGGACAAAATACCAGTAGACCTACAAGTTCAAGGTCTGAGAGCAACAGCCAAATTCCTGAGAAATAGAGGAATAAAATTGGCAGATAATATTAAGTCTGATCACCTCACCGACTTCGGTCTCCTTGTAGGGACAGACTATTGCCATCGATTCATCGGTAGCCCTACTAAATATCAGGGTATAAACCATGTTAAACTCTGCAGGAGGTAAATTACTCTCAGGCCCAGTATCAAACCTGAAGAGACCTATGCCTGCAGATAAACAATACCAATAGAAATCTAAATTTGTCAGCTGATTATATTTCTCCAGTAGCATTATACTAAGGAGATTACAGCTGACTATAGTAACAGAGGTTGATGTTAGTATCATCATTTAAAGCTGAAGATGAGTTCATGAGGCCTCAGTGGCAAATCAGTGAACAGTAGCCTAAAACAGCTACAAGTCACTGCGACCAATGTCACTGATCCCACTGCAGTCTCAGAACCATACTTTACTTTAATGATGAGCTATTCAATCTTCTGAATCAATTAACTAAATTAAACCCCAATAAATCTGATGACTGATTTGATACATTTATTATTTAATCAAGATATATTCCATGGGCCTCAGTGTTTGTATATCAGTGACCAGTTTACCTGAACAAACTTCAAGTTATATCTAATGTCACTGATCTCACTGCAGTCCCTGAATCATACTTGACTGTAGTACTTAATCACATTCAGTCTTCTGGGTTAAATAATATGTAATAAGGCTTGAATATTAGCCTTTCAAGAGTTAACAGGGAAATGAACTCGCATTAGACTTCTAAACCCTGCAACTCTAGTACGGGACATCCGTCCTGTACGAACAGACGCACAAATGTGTGATTACTAACTACTAACATCAAATTAATCTAATAATTCGAAGGAGGAGTATCGGTGTTCGTCTGATCTAATTAGGACTTCGACCCGTGAGCAGCCCCTGGGGAATTATGTCGGAAAATCCGACACCACATAATAATATCATACAGACAGATAATAGCTGTGTTGTATAAACAAGTTAACCCATAGAAAACATAACTTGTAGTGGAATTACCGTCTATAGAAAACGGGATATCATCACCACATACTATTATAATCACCACCTATTATGGTGGGAATTATTCTTAAATACATTAGTCTTTGGACTTTACCATCATAAAAACATCTCATATAAATTAACTTAATTATCAATATTAAAGTAGAGTAAATGTGACCCTTCTATCACTTATTGACATCTGGACAATGTAAGCCAGGCAGGAGTGAGGAGGGAGGGCAGCCATTGTTTATACTAGACCAGAGGCACACGGGAGCAAATACAACTCCTGTTAATTTTACTTGGACGTAGTGTTATGGAAACCAAAGGTGTACCATCTTCAACACGCTGTCAACAAATTCAAGTTAAGTGTTCTTTCCGAAACCCATGTATCTTTCATTTATGGCCATTAATGTCATTATATAGGGTGGCCCGGTTAGAGCACGTGGTAGTCTCAAACTAAAGGTAATTAAGCCAGGTCTTTAAGGTTCCATGTACAGTATTTTCTCTGATATACCTGTCATATATAGGATTCTGGCTTTACAGGTAGCGCCCATTTGACAGGTCAAGACGAGGAAGCATGCTTTGTGCAAAAGTTACCAGGGTGATTGAAGCTACCTCAAAGAGGGAAAATGTGGTGTCTACACCCTAGTTATACCTGGTAGACTAACCTGCTGTACTATAAGATAAGGAACCTTTTCAATGTATGTAGTTAATACTGTAGTTTGATTGGCTGCATATATATAAATTAACATAAACCCCCCCTAATGTGTAGAGGATCGATTTGTGAGATTAAGAGATTATTGCAGAAATACAGTCCACTTATCATTATACAAATTGCTATCGAAGTATATAAATTAACGTAAATATAAATTCATATAAATAAAATAAATATAAATCTCACAGGTCGGTTCCCACAGGAAATCATCAAGGCCCAGGTTGAAGCCAAAAGAAACAACTCGTCTACCTCCTCGACCAGAGCCCCAAGCGTTCAACTCACCACCTTAGCTCTCACTAGTCGACCAGAAGACTTTCCAGTCCTACCAACATGTGGCTCCTCCCAGCAGGCGACACAGCCTTCTCATTGGGGACCCAAGGTTCCCAAGGTCCCACAGACTCCTTCACAGCCCCCTGCATCAAGTGCAGGCATTATCCCTGGTCTTCTTAAACTAACGGAAAGGCTTGCAGGACCAGACAACCAGCGCTTTGTCAGTGAACTAAACGCATTATACATAGACAATGGCCTGGCCCCCATCATAGCCACTAGCGTAAATCTCGACACCTACACGGTTCAAGACTTCCTCATGGAGGCCACGTCACCAAACTCTAACGACAGCACTGCTCAGTCGCAGGCAAAGAAAAAACGGAAAACCTAGAGGTCTACACTAACCCCACCAGCTTCATAACTGGTATAGCCAGCCCTTCAGGCTGAAAACCATCATGAAGACCCCCATCCGTCGCCACATCTCTAGTATCAGCCACTGATACAGATAATGGCTCCAAAGAGCCTCCACTTTCGGGCTCACCATAGCCCGTGCTACTGGAACTTATCGTTCTGAGTAGCGAATCTTAAAAAAACAACAACAACAAGATCTGTTCAGTTATAGTTGTGTCTGTGTAAACTAAAGTCTATGAAAATGTAATAAGTTTTACGAAACGCGCTCAAGTGTCGCATCAGACAAGAAATAAAAATGAATTTTGGAGAATTGATTTTCAGTTACCATCAACAGTGAAGAAAAATATAAGAAACATTGAGTAAAATTCGTGTTAGAATTATTAATCTTACTTGCTTGGTCATATTTAATAATATATGTCTACAGGAAAGACTGCTACCAAAATATACTAATATATATATATATATATATATATATATATATATATATATATATATATATATATATATATATATAATATATATATATATATATATATATATATATATATATATATATATATATATAACTGAAAACTCACACCCCAGAAGTGACTCGAACCCATACTCCCAGGAGCCACGCAACTGGTATGTACAAGACGCCTTAATCCACTTGACCATCACGACCGGACATAATGAGGTGATAGCCGAGGCTATTTGAACCACCCCACCGCCGGCACTCGGATATCCGAGTGCCCACTATCTTGGGCATAGCATTTTACCAAATCACCTCATTCTTTGGGGCACACGTGAGGAACACAAATGCGAACAATCCTGAATGGTCCCCAGGACAATATGCAACTGAAAACTCGAACCCATATGTACAAGACGCCCAAGATTACTATCCGAGTGCCGGCGGTGGGGTGGTTCAAATAGCCTCTGCTATCACCTCATTATGTCCGGTCGTGATGGTCAAGTGGATTAAGGCGTCTTGTACATACCAGTTGCGTGGCTCCTGGGAGTATGGGTTCGAGTCACTTCTGGGGTGTGAGTTTTCAGTTGCATATTGTCCTGGGGACCATTCAGGCTTGTTCGCATTTGTGTTCCTCACGTGTGCCCCAAAGAATGAGGTGGTTTGGTAAAATGCTATGCCCAAGATTACTATCCGAGTGCCGGCGGTGGGGTAGTTCAAATAGCCTCGGCTATCACCTCATTATGTCCGGTCGTGATGGTCAAGTGGATTAAGGCGTCTTGTACATACCAGTTGCGTGGCTCCTGGGAGTATGGGTTCGAGTCACTTCTGGGGTGTGAGTTTTCAGTTGCATATTGTCCTGGGGACCATTCAGGCTTGTTCGCATATATATATATATATATATATATATATATATATATATATATATATATATATATATATATATATATATATATATATATATATATACATATATATATATATATATATATATATATATATATATATATATATATATATATAATATTGGTGTATAAATATATATATATATATAAGGCACAGCTCTCCTAAACACGAGAGTGAAGTATACAACTTTAGAACACTTTCCCACCAGGAGACTCGAACCCTAGCCAGCACAGAAGCCTTCCAGCAACTGGCATAACAGGTACGCCTTAACCCGCTCCACCACCTGCTCAGACCCTTAAAAGAGATGGAAATTTCGGAGTATTTAAATACCCCAAAGATCATCACCTCCCAAGAGCACGTATAAATGACCCCTCACTTGCTCTGGTGCTCTTGGGAGGTGATGATCTTTGGGGTATTTAAATACTATGAAATTACCATCTCTTTTAAGGGTCTGAGCAGGTGAAGGAGCGGGTTAAGGCGTACCTGTTATGCCAGTTGCTGGAAGGCTTCTGTGCTGGCTAGGGTTCGAGTCTCCTGGTGGGAAAGTGTTCTAAAGTTGTATATATATATATATATATATATATATATATATATATATATATATATATATATATATATATGTCGTACCTAGTTGCCAGAACGCACTTCTCAGCCTACTATACAAGGCCCGATTTGCCTAATAAGCCAAGTTTTCAGGAATTAATTATTTTTCGACTACCTAACCTACCTAACCTAACCTAACTTTTTCGGCTACCTAACCTAATCTAACCTATAAAGATAGGTTAGGTTAGGTTAGGTAGGGTTGGTTAGGTTCGGTCATATATCTACGTTAATTTTAACTCCAATAAAAAAAAAAATTGACCTCACACATAATAAAATGGGTAGTTTTATCATTTCATAAGAAAAAAATTGAAAAAATATATTAATTCAGGAAAACTTGGCCTATTAGGCAAATCGGGCCTTGCATAGTAGGCCGAGTACGACGTTCTGGTTACTAGGTACAACATATATATATATATATATATATATATATATATATATATATATATATATATATATATATATATATATATATATATATATATATATATATGTCGTACCTAGTAGCCAGAACACACTTCTCAGCCTACTATGCAAGGCCCGATTTGCCTAATAAGCCAAGTTTTCCTGAATTAATATATTTTCTCTAATTTTTTTCTTATGAAATGATAAAGCTACCCATTTCATTATGTATGAGGTCAATTTTTTTTCATTGGAGTTAAAATTAATGTAGATATATGACCGAACTTAACCAACCTTACCTAACCTAACCTAACCTATCTTTATAGGTTAGGTTAGGTTAGGTATCCGAAAAAGTTAGGTTAGGTTAGGTAGGTTAGGTAGTTGAAAAAAACATTAATTCATGAAAACTTGGCTTATTAGGCAAATCGGGCCTTGCATAGTAGGCTCAGAAGTGCGTTCTGGCTACTAGGTACGATATATATATATATATATATATATATATATATATATATATATATATATATATATATATATATATATATATATATATATATATATATATGTATATATATATATATATATATATATATATATATATATATATATATATATATATATATATATATATATATATATATATATATATATATATATATATGTCGTACCTAGTAGCCAGAACTCACTTCTCAGCCTACTATTCAAGGCCCAATTTGCCTAATAAGCCAAGTTTTCCTGAATTAATATATTTACTATAATTTTTTTCTTATGAAATGATAAAGCAACCCTTTTCTCTATGTATGAGGTCAATTTTTTTTTATTGGAGTTAAAATTAACGTAGATATATGACCGAACCTAACCAACCCTACCTAACCTAACCTAACCTATATTTATAGGTAAGGTTAGGTTAGGTAGCCAAAATAAGCTAGGTTAGGTTAGGTTAGGTAGGTTAGGTAGACGAAAAAACATTAATTCATGAAAACTTGGCTTATTAGGCAAATCGGGCCTTGAATAGTAGGCTGAGAAGTGCGTTCTGGCTATTAGGTACGACATATATATATATATATATATATATATATATATATATATATATATATATATATATATATATATATATATATATATCCTATTAATGGGGTGAAATTAATACCCTATTAATGCCACCTCTTGTTCTGTCTTGTGTTGTTGAAATTAATACCCTATTAATGCCACCTCACCCCATCCACCTCACTCAAATGTAGATATAAACGAAACCAGGAGATGTGTAAGTTCTATTCAGTTGTGTATTTGTAAACTAAAAGTCTTTGAAAATGTAATAAGTTTTACGAAACGCGCTCGTGTCGCGTCAGACTAGAAATAAAAATGAATTTTGGAGAATTGATTTTTGATTTACCTCCAACAGTGAAAAGATATGTACGAAAGATTGAGAAAATTCGTGTTAGAATTATTAATCTTACTTTTTCGGTCATATTTAATAATATATGTCTACAGGAAAGACTGCTACCAAAATATACTAATATTAAAGCGCACGACCCAGCAGCAAGGAATCAAGCCTTCACGATAAAATATCGCCAGGATCTGATTCGTGATCAGATATACAAGGCAGAGAATGAAATCAAAGACAACAAAACGCAACTACTTCATGCTACAAACGAGTGGAGAAATAGCAACATCGACGAAAGTATCCGTACCCACATTGAACAACACCTCGACATCCTCACAGACCGACATCACCTCAGCACTGAAACAAGGATTATCAAGAAACTAACAACATTATATGGAGGACCTATGGCAATTCCACGACCAAGAGATGGCTTCCTGAACCTTGCAGGAATTAACCTCACTGAGGACCAAGTCACTCTCCTAAATCTGGGCATAAACTGTCACGTCATGTCCAGACCGAGTGAGATGGCCCGGAAAGTAGAGTTGGAAATTCTGTTGGACGACATATTCGACCTCGAGACACAAAAGAAGGTCACTAACAAAGATACCTTACAAGCAGAACTTATTGCAGAAGGAGGAAAGATTCGAGGCAATTACAGAAGTACCATACTGTCCCCCGAGCTCAAAGTGGCAGCTAAAAGCCTTCGTGAGAACAAGGAGATAGTTGTCAGGATAGGTGACAAGTCGCCAATATATGTCATTCTTAAAAAAGACGAATATCTGGCGAAAAATGAACCTCATACTCTCTGACCAAACTAAGTTCCAAAGGGTAACGAATTAATGACTGTTACATCTAGAAAGGCAGCTTCCCATCCTTTTCCATCTCGTAAGTGAAACGCAGCACGGAACTCTGCTCAAATGCCTCCTTCAGCTCCTGCAGATGTCTGACATCAGGTACCTGTGTAAAAATGTCGTCAACATAACTGCAGTATATGGCCGGTTTCAAGTTCATGTCGACTAAGACTTTTTGCTCGATGGTACCCATGTAGAAGTTTGCAAACAGGACACCTAGGGGAGAACCCATGGCGACCCCATCTACTTGCTTATACATGTGCCCATCCGGGCTCAAGAAGGGTGCCTCTTTAGTACAAGCTTGGAGTAGTTTCCTCAGAATATTTTCTGGTATGTCAAGAGGAGTACAGGCTGGATCACGATACACTCTGTCGGCTATCATTCCGATTGTCTCGTCCACAGGTACGTTGGTAAACAGCGATTCTACGTCCAACGAAGCTCTTATCCCTGTGGCCCGTGTGCCCCGCAGTAAGTCAACAAATTCCTTTGGAGACTTCAGGCTGAAGGCGCAAGGAACATAAGGAGTCAGCAGGCCGTTGAGTCGCTTCGCCAGTCTGTACGTGGGTGTGGGTATCTGGCTAATGATTGGCCGAAGTGGGTTTCCAGGCTTGTGCGTCTTGACATTTCCATACGCATATCCAGGTTTATATTCCCCAATGATCTTTGGCAGGTGGAGTCCGGATTTCTTGGCGTTCACAGTTTCGATCAGTTTGTTGACCTTTGCTTTTAATTCGGCTGTAGTGACCTGCGTTACCCTTTGGAACTTAGTTTGGTCAGAGAGTATGATGTTCATTTTCGCCAGATATTCGTCTTTTTTAAGAATGACATATATTGGCGACTTGTCACCTCTCCTGACAACTATCTCCTTGTTCTCACGAAGGCTTTTAGCTGCCGCTTTAAGCTCAGGGGACAGTATGGTGCTTCTGTAATTGCCTCGATTCTTTCCTCCTTCTGCAATAAGTTCTGCTTGTAAGGTATCTTTGGTAGTGACCTTCTTTAGTGTCTCGAGGTCGAATATGTCGTCCAACAGAATTTCCAACTCTACTTTCCGGGCCATCTCACTCGGTCTGGACATAACATGACAGTTTATGCCCAGATTTAGGAGAGTGACTTGGTCCTCAGTGAGGTTAATTCCTGCAAGGTTCATGAAGCCATCTCTTGGTCGTGGAATTGCCATAGGTCCTCCATATAATGTTGTTAGTTTCTTGATAATCCTTGTTTCAGTGCTGAGGTGATGTTGGTCTGTGAGGATGTCGAGGTGTTGTTCAATGCGGGTACGGATACTATCGTCGATGTTGCTATTTCTCCACTCGTTTGTAGCATGAAGTAGTTGCGTTTTGTTGTCTTTGATTTCATTCTCTGCCTTGTATATCTGATCACGAATCAGATCCTGGCGATATTTTATCGTGAAGGCTTGATTCCTTGCTGCTGGGTCGTGCGCTTTAATATTAGTATATTTTGGTAGCAGTCTTTCCTGTAGACATATATTATTAAATATGACCGAAAAAGTAAAGGTCTAAGCAAAAAAGTTAAAAGCAAAGGTCAACAAACTGATCGAAACTGTGAACGCCAAGAAATCCGGACTCCACCTGCCAAAGATCATTGGGGAATATAAACCTGGATATGCGTATGGAAATGTCAAGACGCACAAGCCTGGAAACCCACTTCGGCCAATCATTAGCCAGATACCCACACCCACGTACAGACTGGCGAAGCGACTCAACGGCCTGCTGACTCCTTATGTTCCTTGCGCCTTCAGCCTGAAGTCTCCAAAGGAATTTGTTGACTTACTGCGGGGCACACGGGCCACAGGGATAAGAGCCTCGTTGGACGTAGAATCGCTGTTTACCAACGTACCTGTGGACGAGACAATCGGAATGATAGCCGACAGAGTGTATCGTGATCCAGCCTGTACTCCTCTTGACATACCAGAAAATATTCTGAGGAAACTACTCCAAGCTTGTACTAAAGAGGCACCCTTCTTGAGCCCGGATGGGCACATGTATAAGCAAGTAGATGGGGTCGCCATGGGTTCTCCCCTAGGTGTCCTGTTTGCAAACTTCTACATGGGTACCATCGAGCAAAAAGTCTTAGTCGACATGAACTTGAAACCGGCCATATACTGCAGTTATGTTGACGACATTTTTACACAGGTACCTGATGTCAGACATCTGCAGGAGCTGAAGGAGGCATTTGAGCAGAGTTCCGTGCTGCGTTTCACTTACGAGATGGAAAAGGATGGGAAGCTGCCCTTTCTAGATGTAACAGTCATGGAAAAGGGCGGAGGTTTCCACACTGCAGTCTACACTAAGGAAACAAACATAGGAATGTGCCTAAATGCCAACAGTGACTGCCCAGACAGGTACAAGAGGAGTGTTGTTAACGCATATGTCGACCGTGCTCTCAGCCACAGCTCAGAATGGAAGCAAGTCGACGAAGAACTCTGTAGGGTAAGGCAGGTCCTAGTCAATAACGGCTTCTCCAATGGTTTCGTCGAAGACATCATAAGAAGGAAAGTGAAAAGCCATGCAACCTCTGAAGAGACAACTAACACAACACCTATACCCCCTATTAGACTATTTTACAGGAACTTCTTTTCCACAGCTCATAAAACGGAGGAAAGGGTCCTGAAAGATATTGTTAATAGAAACGTTATCCCTACAGACAAAAATCAGAGGATACAACTGACGATTTACTATAAAACAAGATAAACGGCCAGCCTACTCATGAGAAACTCTCCAGACACAAAACAGAACGCTTTAAAATAGACTAACGTCGTCTATGCCTTCAAATGCCCTCTTGGGGACTGTAAGCTCCAAAAAACCCAGTATATAGGCAAGACAACAACATCTCTTTCTAGGCATTTAACGATGCATAAGCAACAGGGCTCCATTAAGGAACATATAATCTCTTCCCACAACCAAACCATCGCCAGAGAAATCCTAGTAAACAACACAGAAATCATCGATAGATACAGCGATAGCAAGCGGCTTGACGTTTGCGAGGCACTACACATCAAGAAGTCAACACCAGCAATCAACAGCCAATTATTGCACAACTATATTCTACCCACCTCAAGACTCCGCTCCAATATAGAAGCATCAAGAAATATGGACCAATAGGCTTTCTACAAACACTTCTATTCAATATCCATTGTTTCGTGTTCTGTCTTGTGTTGATGAAATTAATACCCTATTAATACTCTTGTTCTGTCTTGTGTTGATGAAATTAATACCCTATTAATACTCTTGTTCTGTCTTGTGTTGATGAAATTAATACCCTATTAATACCACATCTTGTTCTGTCTTGTGTTAATGCCACATCACCCCTTCCACCTCACTCAAATGTAGATATAAAATCGGAGATGCGTAAGTTCTATTCAGTTGTGTATTTGTGAACTAAAGTCTTTGAAAATGTAATAAGTTTTACGAAACGCGCTCGTGTCGCGTCAGACTAGAAATAAAAATGAATTTTGGAGAATTGATTTTTGATTTACCTCCAACAGTGAAAAGAAATGTACGAAAGATTGAGAAAATTCGTGTTAGAATTATTAATCTTACTTTTTCGGTCATATTTAATAATATATATATATATATAAATATATATATATATATATATATATATATATATATATATATATATATATATATATATATATATATATATATATATATTATATATATATATATATTTATATATATATATATATATATATATATATATATATATATATTATATATATATATTATATATATATATATTTATATATATATATATATATATATATATATATATATATATATATATATATATATATATATATATATATATATATAAATATATATATGTCGTACCTAGTAGCCAGAACGCACTTCTCAGCCTCCTATGCAAGGTCCGATTTGCCTAATAAGCCAGGTTTTCATGAAATAATGTTTTTTTCGACTACCTAACTTACCTAACCTAACCTAACCTAACTTTTTCGGCTACCTAACCGAACCTAACCTATAAAGATAGGTTAGATTAGGTTAGGTAGAGTTGGTTAAGTTCGGTCATATATCTAAGTTAATTTTACCTCCAATAAAGAAAATTTACCTCATACATAATGAAATGAGTAGCTTTATCATTTCATAAGAAAAAAATTAGAGAAAATATATTAATTCAGGAAAACTTGGCTTATTAGGCAAAACGGGCCTTGCATAGTAGGCTGAGAAGTGCGTTCTGGCTACTAGGTACGACATATATATATATATATATATATATATATATATATGTCGTACCTAGTAGCCAGAACTCACTTCTCAGCCTACTATGCAAGGCCCGATTTGCCTAATAAGCCTAGTTTTCGTGAATTAATGTTTTTTCGACTACCTAACCTACCTAACCTAACCTAACCTAACGTTTTCGGCTACCTAACCTAACCTAACCTATAAAGATAGGTTAGATTAGGTTAGGTAGGGTTGGTTAGGTTCGGTCATATATCTACGTTAATTTTACTTCCAATAAAAAAAAAATTGACCTCATACATAATGAAATGGGTAGCTTTATCATTTCATAAGAAAAAAATTAGAGAAAATATATTAATTCAGTAAAACTTGGCTGGCTATTAGGTACGACATATATATATATATATATATATATATATATATATATATATATATATATATATATATATATATATATATATATATATATATATATATATATATATATATATATTTATATATATTTATATATATATATATATATATATATTTATCCATAATTATTATTATATAATTAATTATAGGTAATTTTTGGAGGGTAGTTGGTTTCCCTCTATGCCCTCATCATATCCTTCCTACATACTCTTATTTAACTATGTATCTAGACACGATTAACTCTACAGTACATATTAATACTTATTCATCTACAACTACTACTACTATAGCTCACCTTTTCTCCTCACCTGTTCCTATACTTACACTTATTTGACCTTCTACCTGTTACCCCCTTTTTACCCTAAATTACTCACAACGTCCCACATACCGCTGTCCGCTTCACTCCATGTGTCACCCCTCTTCCCCCCTCTTCCTCTCTCCCCCTCTCTTAATCTTTGTGTTTGTACACCTGACACATGCTTGTCCCCCCCCATCCCCCTCTTACCCCCCTAGACCCATAACGTCCCCGCAACAGGACCCGTCCCAATCTATGTACCCCCACACACACTTTTTGGCTATGACGAGTTCGATACCCGAGATTCTTCTCGAGTTCGGGACGGTCTACGTCGCTCTTTACACTACTACTACCCTCCCCAAGAACAGTGACCCTCCCCAAGAACAGTGACCCTCCCCAAGAACAGTGACCCTCCCCAAGAACAGTGACCCTCCCCAAGAACTAGTGACCCTCCCCAAGAACAGTGACCCCTCCCCAATAACTAGTGACCCTCCCCAAGAACTAATGACCCTCCCCAAGAACAGTGACCCTCCCCAAGAACAGTGACCCTCCCCGAGAAGAGTGACCCTCCCCGAGAAGAGTGACCCTCCCCGAGAAGAGTGACCCTCCCCAAGAACTAGTGACCCTCCCCAAGAACAGTGACCCTCCCCAAGAAGAGTGACCCTCCCCAAGAACTAATGACCCTCCCCAAGAACAGTGACCCTCCCCAAGAAGAGTGACCCTCCCCAAGAACAGTGACCCTCCAGAAGAAGAGTGACCCTCCCCAAGAAGAGTGACCCTCCCCAAGAAGAGTGACCCTCCCCAAGAACAGTGACCCTCCCCAAGAACAGTGACCCTCCCCAAGAACAGTGACCCTCCAGAAGAAGAGTGACCCTCCCCAAGAACTAATGACCCTCCCCAAGAACAGTGACCCTCCCCAAGAACAGTGACCCTCCCCAAGAACAGTGACCCTCCCCAAGAACAGTGACCCTCCCCAAGAACAGTGACCCTCCCCAAGAACTAATGACCCTCCCCAAGAACAGTGACCCTCCCCAAGAACAGTGACCCTCCCCAAGAACAGTGACCCTCCCCAAGAACAGTGACCCTCCCCAAGAACTAATGACCCTCCCCAAGAACAGTGACCCTCCCCAAGAACTAGTGACCCTCCCCAAGAACAGTGACCCTCCCCAAGAACAGTGACCCTCCCCAAGAACAGTGACCCTCCCCAAGAAGAGTGACCCTCCAGAAGAAGAGTGACCCTCCCCAAGAACAGTGACCCCCCCAAGAACAGTGACCCTCCCCAAGAACAGTGACCCTCCCCAAGAACTAGTGACCCTCCCCAAGAACTAGTGACCCTCCCCAAGAACAGTGACCCTCCCCAAGAACAGTGACCCTCCCCAAGAACAGTGACCCTCCCCAAGAACAGTGACCCTCCCCAAGAAGAGTGACCCTCCAGAAGAAGAGTGACCCTCCCCAAGAACAGTGACCCTCCCCAAGAACAGTGACCCTCCCCAAGAACAGTGACCCTCCAGAAGAAGAGTGACCCTCCCCAAGAACAGTGACCCTCCCCAAGAAGAGTGACCCTCCCCAAGAAGAGTGACCCTCCCCAAGAAGAGTGACCCTCCCCAAGAAGAGTGACCCTCCCCAAGAAGAGTGACCCTCCCCAAGAACAGTGACCCTCCCCAAGAACAGTGACCCTCCCCAAGAAGAGTGACCCTCCCTATGAACTAGTGACCCTCCCCAAGAACTAGTGACCCTCCCCAAGAACAGTGACCCTCCCCAAGAACAGTGACCCTCCCCAAGAACAGTGACCCTCCCCAAGAACAGTGACCCTCCCCAAGAAGAGTGACCCTCCCTATGAACTAGTGACCCTCCCCAAGAACAGTGACCCTCCCCAAGAACAGTGACCCTCCCCAAGAACAGTGACCCTCCAGAAGAAGAGTGACCCTCCCCAAGAACAGTGACCCTCCCCAAGAACAGTGACCCTCCCCAAGAACAGTGACCCTCCCCAAGATGCAAACCCACAACATGCTGAATTACACCCAGGTACCTATTTACTGCCAGGTGAACAGGCATTAGGCGATAGGAAACGTGCCCAACCAATTCCTTCATTTCTTGGATTCGAATCTGGGAATACCGATTGTGTGTCATGAATGAATCCAACTGTGTAAAATTTATTTAACGTAAATATTTTATCTGGAATAGATTCTATAAGGAATTTCTTTCTTGAGCAAATAACAATGATGAACATATCAATGGGACAAAGGCACTTGCTGCAATGCTATAGGAGCTCAGGTATTCCTAACTAGTTCACTTCTTCCCTCTCCAAAAGCCAACATCAGATTGCCTGTTCACAGCAAAATTCTGGAACAGAGCGTCCAAATAATCTCTGCTTCTTTAATTCTCCTCCAATCGCACACCACTGAGAGAGTGCTCATAATGAATGTAATGATAGAAAGTTGAAGTGTCCAGGCCAGGATGTCTATAATAGATCATCCCTCGGATCCCTTCCTCTAGTTCTGCTCTTACTAGTGAATGCAGGGGAGAATTTTGATTCATGCACAGACATCACAACACGAAATAAAATATTTACATTCTGGCTCAGTACCTTCTCCTTTTTCGCCTTACCTTATGCCAAAGGAGTACTCTCTAGTACACGCACTAACTCAACACAGATTCTGTTAACAGACAAAACATGTGTTACAATGCCTGGAAATCATAATTTTACACAGAAGATCCTGGTTCGTCTATGCCTCTTATCAGAGAGAGAAAGAAAGACAATGGGTAATAAAGAGGGAAAAAATAATTTGAGACGAGTAAAAATAAAAATGAGACACTTAGGGAAGTCAGACCCCATACTAATACTTACGAGCCCCACTGAAAGTTTGGAAGTGTGGGCTTGCTGCGAGCAACGTCTACGGGAGCGGTTGGTTGGTAGGGAGTGAAGACTCGAGCCTGTTCCTCGCCCACCTGCTGATCCAGCCCTGGGTCGTGCACCACACACACGCCATCTGACGCAACAAACACACCAGACTCTCATTATCATGGCGGAAACGACCTGAAGTAGTTATGGCCCCAGATCTTGCTCTTCACAAACCAAGGCTATCATGACAGGAGTCATTCGGGCAGCCTCGGGTGTGTGGCGTCCAAGAGCTAAGTTCTCGTATTGATTATCATTGTGGGGATGACCCGGGAGAGGTGGGTCCCAGGGATACATACTCCACTGATTAACTTGGCAAAGTTTTTTCCAGGGAGACATAATGAGATACGTTGGGCCTAGGAGCCATCTCTTGATCAACACTAGTCACCATGAGGAGGGGTTCTCTGGGGGAGATCTGAGAGACCAGGTCCAGGAGGTCTGAGGGACCAGGTCCAGGAGGTCTGAGGGACCAGGTCCAGGAGGTCTGAGGGACCAGGTCCAGGAGGTCTGAGGGACCAGTTCCAGGAGGTCTGAGGGACCAGGTCCAGGAGGTCTGAGGGACCAGGGGCCAGGAGATAACTCACCACAAATATTGACTATCATGGTGATGTCCTCATCCGGGGCGACCCGCGTGAATTGGGACAAAGGCACTCGGGACAATGGAACAAACATTGATAACTTATCAAGACTGGAGCATCCCATGGACAATTTTGCAGGGCGTTATGCCATGCTTCTCTAAAACAGTTAACATGGGTAAATATTATCAAGTAAGCAAACTAAGGCGAGAACAAACCCTTGAAAGAGAAGAATACACATTGTTGGATCCTGCAGTAGATGGCACAGGTTATGATGGAGTTAACTGAAAAGTTCCGTGTGTTGAGGTAGCAATTGCCGGGGTAGCTGTCTAACCTGTAGAGGGTCTCCGAGGCCGCCCACACCCACATCAATGCACACAACATCACCCATCTTGCCAAAGTTCCCATACCTGCAGCTTAACAACCTGTTAGGAATAGAGATGATAGGATCATAACGGATCACAAGTTGAAGCTCACCTCTAGATGGGCTCTTGACATGTTGAAAAACTGTTGAAGACCCCAGAGTGTTGTGTATAGTAATTGTACTTACCTAGTTGCATTGCGTTGCGTTCAGACCCTAGTTGACCCTAGTTGCGTAGAGGGCCTGACAGTTGAGTTGACAGCACTCGGGATTCATTATCCTGAGGTTACGAGTTTAATCCCCGGTGGAGGTGGAAACAAGTGAACAGAGTTTCTTTCACCCTGATGCATCTGTTCATCTAGCAGTAAATAGGTGCCTGACAGTTAGATAGCTGCTACCGACTGCTTCCTGGGGGTGTGTAACAAAAAGGAGACCTGGTCGAGAACCGGGCCGCAGGGATGCTAAGCCTCGAAATTATCTCAAGATAACCTCAAGAAGATGGTTAGCTTCTGGATTGTTACTGATTGGAGTTGGAGCCGAGCTTAGTGCGGGAATTGGACACGTGCGCCGACATGAGGAAAGATTTAGACCCATTAACAAGGAAGTGAAGAAGATGCACAATTGTTTGTCGCGACACAAAGACTTAAGTTATAGTGGATGAAGTTCATATGAAAACAATAATATTGGCTGTCTCCAGGAATAAGTGTCTAAGGAAGACAATGAAGCGGTCATTGATACATGTAATATTCTCCAAACACATTCTCTGCACTGGTAGACGAGTGTTCAGAGAAAGTAGCTGCTCCCCCGATAGTGGAGACAGAGAACATTTCAGGCATGAGTACAGGAGGTACAGTATTGATGGGACTCAGCAGGATAGGTAAGAAAATCTTGCTTCATAGAGATTCTCAGATAAAATAGGGTTTATATTTCAAGTGATGTTTGTGACAGGATGAAGGTGTGCTTCCATAGGGCGGGGAATGTGACATGGCAGACAGGACGGACAATCCTCGTCCCGACCATCCCCAACTCCCTCGTCCCCTCGTCCTTCCCAACTCCCTCGTCCCCCTCTTCCTCCCCAACTCCCTCGTCCCGTCGTCCTCCCCACCATTACCCCCTCCCCTGTCCCATAGTCCTCCCCACTATCTCTAACTTACATCCCATCGTCCTCAAAACTATCTCTAACTTACATCCCATCGTCCTCCCCACTTCCTCGTCTGATACATTCTCAAATGATCTGATGTTCTCTTCAGAAAATTTAACACATCAAATGGTCTGATGTCCCATCACTGAAATATAAGAAAAATAGTTTAAAAAATTAAATAAAAATCAATAAAAAATAAACTATACTCACGAAATGGACGGAATGATAAACAACACATCTCAATTCCATCGCAATGTCACTCAAAATAATTAAGTAAATATGAAAATAAATCAAAATGTATGAAAATTAAATTTGTCAATGCAATTTGAAACATTGAAATGGAATTGTGTCATATTTAGTATTGCGTGTGTTGCTCTTACATGCAACAGATGACTCTATTTCTTAAAAAAAAAATGTTTTTACCTGCCACAGGTGTGGCATCTATACTTATACTTATGAAATGAACGATATGGTAAACAATACAGCTCAATTCCAATGCAATATCACATAAAATAATTAAATCAAAATGAAAACAAATCGAAATCTTTGAAAATTCTATTTATCAATGCAATCGGGAACAGTGAAATGGAATCGTAACATATTTTTTATAGTGTGTATGGCTCTTACGTGCAACAGATGGTGCTGTTTCTTAAAAAAAGCAGAATGTTTTTACCGTTTACAAATGAGGCATCTATATTTATACTTACAAAATGAACGTTGTACTAAATATGTTACGAATCCATTTCACTGTTCCCGATTGCATTGATAAATAGAATTTTCAAAGATTTCGATTTGTTTTCATTTTGATCTAATTATTTTATGTGATATTGCATTGGAATTGAGCTGTATTGTTTACCATATCGTTCATTTCATAAGTATAAGTATAGATGCCACACCTGTGGCAGGTAAAAAATTTTTTTTTTAAGAAATAGAGCCATCTGTTGCATGTAAGAGCAACATATGCTATACTAAATATGACGCAATTCCATTTCAATGTTTCAAATTGCATTGACAAATTTAATTTTCATACATTTTGATTTATTTTCATATTTACTTAATTATTTTGTGTGACATTGCGATGGAATTGAGATGTGTTGTTTATCATTCCGTTCATTTCGTGAGTATAGTTTATTTTTTATTGATTTTCATATAATTTTTTAAACTATTTTTCTTATATTTCAGTGATGGGACATCAGACCATTTGATGTGTTAAATTTTCTGAAGAGAACATCAGATCATTTGAGAATGCATCAGACGAGGGAGTGGGGAACGGTGGGGAGGACGATGGGATAAAGGAATTGGGGATGGCGGGGGAGGACGAGGCGACATCGTAATGGTAAGGAGGAGGAGGGGGACGGGGGAATGGGAGATGGTGGAGTGGGGAATGCTTAGGAGGACGAGGGAACTGTGATGTGAGGGATGGGGTAGAGGACAAAATGATGGAGGAGGGGGGAATGATAGGGAGGACAAGGGGACAGGGGAGTGGGAAATGGCTGGGAAGATTAGGGGATGGAAGAGTGAGGAATTGTTGGGAGGGCGAGGTGACGGGTGAGGGGGAAAATGGTGGGGGAGGACTGGGAGACAAGGGAAAGTTGCTGTCGCTCAGCAACGCACGTGTTGCTGAACCACAGCAATGCGTGGCCGGGTACAGCTAGTAGTTACATAATATTGCTGCTAATTTACTAGTAACAAATTAATTCAAAGAAACCGAGGATCCAGTGGAATTTTCCTCCGAAGAAAATGGGGGAATCATTGCCAAGTAGCCAGTAAATTCACTAGTTAATAATATTGGGAATTCTTTTTAAAACATCACTCTCTGGACTGTGAACACCATAAAAACATTTCCTCTGGAACCACCTTAATTATCAGTACTAAAACAGATTACATATGTACCCTCCTTCCAATTCTTTACAAAATGAGTCTGGAGAACACCAGATTCGAGATTCGAGACAACTACCTTCCAGTAGCTGCCATAACTAGTATGCCTTAACCCACTACACCACTCAGACCCTTAAAAGAAGTAGAGACTTCAAAGTATATATACACCTCATATATCCCCACTTCCCAAGAGCACTAGATTAGTGAGGCGTTACTATACGTTTTTCATCAAGCCACTGTTAATGTGGGAGAACTTGTGTCCATGCTATAAGCCTATACTTGCATAAACCACAAGTGAATACATATATATATATATATATATATATATATATATATATTTATTATTTTCTGGTTTAGGGCTTCTATCCCTCTAACTATTTTCTTAGCATCAGGGCTTAATTGAAATAGGAGTTCTCCAAAACTCATTTTCGTACTTTTAAGGTGAAGAAAAGAAGTGATTTACTATAGAGTGTATTACACTTATTTGTATAATTTGCACGACGTTTCGAACCTCCATGGTTCATTCTCAAGTGAACAGATCTTACAATACTAGTTGATTTTATACCCGCATTAGGTCAGGTGATAATACACCTGATATTTGTATATACAAATATAATATTTGTATTATCACCTGACCTAATGCGGGTATAAAATCAACTAGTATTGTAAGATCTGTTCACTTGAGAATGAACCATGGAGGTTCGAAACGTCGTGCAAATTATACAAATAAGTGTAATACACTCTATAGTAAATCACTTCTTTTCTTCACCTTAAAAGTACGAAAATGAGTTTTGGAGAACTCCTATTTCAATTAAGCCCTGATGCTAAGAAAATAGTTAGAGGGATAGAAGCCCTAAACCAGAAAATAATAAATACAGAATATGCGGTCATATTCAATGAAACATGTTTGAAAGAAAACCTGCTGCCAGTATACACCAATATATATATATATATATATATATATATATATATATATATATATATATATATATATATATATATATATATATATATATAAATATATATATATATATATATATATATATATATATATATATATATATATGTATGTATATAAATAAAAATGGAGATGTTCGTTTCTTCAAAATCGCTAAACTCCGAAAGTTCTTCACTGATTGCTTAGAAATTTTCACACAATGTTCCATTCGCATCAGAGCAGGTTTTTATATACATATTATATTGATGTCACTTTGTGACGGAAAAAAAACATGCTTAGTTTTTAAAACTGTGTTTTTCATGTGATAGAAATCATCGAAACCTCTTTACCAATTGCTTTGAAATTTTGACACAACGTTACATTCGAATAGGCGCATGCTTCTATATACCTCCTATATACATGCTTTACCTGTGACTGGAGAAAACATGCTTTTTTTGAAAAACAACGCCATCTGTTGGATGTAAGAGCAACACACGCTGCAATCTCGCAAAGTTCTTCACCGATTGCTTTGAAATTCTGACAACGTTCCATTCGAATATGTGCGTCTTTTTATTTACCTACTATATAGATGCCACCTCTGTGACAGATAAAAGCATGCGTTTTTGAAAAACAGCACCATCTGTTGCACATAATAACAACTTGCACGCTATACTAAATATGTTTCGAATTCCATTTGATTGTTTCAGATTGCATTAATAAATTTTATTTTCATAGATTTCGATTTAATTTATTTTTTATTTAATTATTTTGTGTGACATTGTGTTGGAATTGAGCTGTGCTGTTTACCATACCATTCAATTCGTAAGTATAAGTATAGATGCCACACCTGTTACAGGTAAAACTATGCATTTCTTGAAAAACAGCGTCATCTGTTGCATGTAAGAGGATCGCAAAATCTATACTAAATCTGTTACAATTCCATTTCAGTGTTTCTGATTGCATTGATAAAATTAATTTTCATAGATTTAGATTTATTTTCATTTTGATTTAATTATTTTGTGTGAATTGCATTGGAATTGACCTGTGTTGTTTACCATACCGTTCATTTCATGAGTATAGTTTATTTTTTTACTTTTCATATTTTCCTTTAATTTTTTAACTGTTTTTCTTATATTTCAGTGATGTTAACGTCAGATCACTTGATGTTCCCAATTTTCTGATGGGAACATCAGACCATTTGGGAAGGCATCCCCACCATTCCCCACTCCCTCGGGGAGTGGGGAATGGTGGGGATGACGAGGGGACGGAAGTGAGAGATAGAGGGGAGCATGAGGGGATGAAAGTGAGAGATGGTGGGGTGGACGAGGGGACAAGGGAGGGGGTAATGGTGGGGAAGGACGAAGGGACAGTGGAGTTTGGGATAGTGGGGACGAGGGGAAGGCGGAATGGAGAATGGTGGGGAGGACAAAGGGACAGGGGAGTGGGATATGGTGGGAAGGAAGAGGGGATGGGCGAGTGGGGAATGGTGGGGAGGACGAGGGGACGGTGGAGTCGAGAAAGATTGGGAAGCCAAGGAGACGGTGAGGAGGAATGGTGGGGAAGACTAGGGGATAGGAAAGGTTGCCGTGGTTCCTCAATGCACATGCTTTGCTGAGCAACAGCAACGCGTGGCTGGGTACGGCTAATCTATATAAAAAAAATGTAAATGTTCGTTTGTTCAAAATCGCTAATCTCCGAAAGTTCTTCACCGATTGCTTTGAAATTTTCACACAATATTCCATTCGCATCAGAGTGGGTTTTTATATCCATATTATATTGATGTCACGTCTGTGACGGTTAAAACCATGTTTTTTTTTAAATTGTGTTTTTCATGTGTTTTTCATGTGAGAGAAATCTACAAAACCTCTTTACCGATTGCTTTGAAATTTTGACACAACGTTGCATTTGAATAGGCATATGTTTTTATATACTTACTATATATGCCTCGCCTATGACGGGAAAAAAATGCTTTTTTTATAAATAGCGCCATCTGTTGGACGTAAGAGCAACACACGCTGTTATCTCCCAAAGTTCTTCACGGATTGCTTTGAAATTTTGACACAACGTTCCATTCGAATATGCGCGTGTTTTTATATGCCTACTATATAGATGCTACACCTTTGAGAGGTAAAAACGTAATTTAAAGAAAAAACAATGCCATCTGTTGAACGTAATAGCAAGACACACACGTTATTCTGAATATGTTATGATTTCCATTTCAATGTTTCTGATTGCATCAATAAATGAAATTTTCATAGATTTTAATTTAATTTAATTTTGAATTAATTATTTTATGTGACATTGTATTGGAATTGAGCTGTGTTGTTTACCGCAACGTTCATTTTGTAAGTATAAATATATATTTTGTAAATTTGCCACATTTGTAAACGGTAAAAACATTCTGCTTTTTTTAAGAAACAGCGCCATCTGTTGCACGTAAGAGCCATACACACTATAATAAATATGTTACGATTCCATTTCAATCTTTCTGATTGCATTGACAAATTAAATTTTCATATAATTTGATTTATTTTCATTTTGATTTAATTATTTTGTGTGATATTGCGTTGGAGTTTAGCTGTATTGTTTACCATACCGTTCATTTCGTGAGTATAAGTATAGATTCCACACCTGTGACAGTAAAAACATGCATTATTGAAAAACAGCACCATCTGTTGCAAGTAAGAACAACTCACGCTTTACTAAATATGTTACGATTAGATTTCAATGTTTCCAATTTCATTGATAAATTGAATTTTCATAGAATTTGAATTATTTTCATTATGATTTAATGTTTTTGTGACACTTTGTTTTAATTGAGCTTTGTTGTTTACCATACCGTTCATTTCATGAGTATAGTTTATTTATTTATTTCTTCATTGTTTTTCGTATATTTCAGTGATGGGAACATCAGATCATTTGATGGTCCCTATTTTCTGATGGGAACATAAGATTATTTGGGAATACATCAGACGAAGGAGTGGGGAATGGTAGGGAGGACGAGGGGGATGGGAGTGAGGGGATGGCACTGAAAACGACAGGACAAGGGAGGGGGTAATTGTGGGGAGGACGAGAGGACAGGGGAAATGGGGATGGTGGGGACGAGGGGACAGGGAAATGGAGAATGATGGGAAGGACAAGGAGACAGGAGAGTGGGAGATGGTGCAGAGGACGAAGGATCAGGAGATAGGAGAATGATAGGCAGGCCGGGATGGGGGGACGGGGGAGTGGGAGATGGAGGAGAGTACGAGGGGACGGTGGAGTGGGGAATAGTTAGAAGGATGAGGGGACGGCGGAGTGGGGGATGATAGGGAGGACACAGGGATGGGGGAGGGAGGAAATGGTGGGGACGACGAGGGGACGGGGAAATGTGGTATGGTTGAGAAGAGGAAGGAACAGGAGAGTGAGGAATGGTTGGGAGGACGAGGGGACAGGGGAGGGGGTAATGGTGAAGAGAACTAGGAAACCAGGGGAAAGCTGCTGTGGCTTATGCGTTGCTGAGCCACAGCAACGCATTGCCGGGTACAGCTAGTATATATATATATATATATATATATATATATATATATATATATATATATATATATATATATATATATATATATATATATATATATATATATATATGCAGAATAACCACATATGAAGAATAGAAAATGCTTAACGCATTTTCGGCTAATTCGCCTTCATCAGAGCAAAGTAGAATGAAGATAAGATTGCTGATCAGACCTTTATATCCGCCTGGGCAGATCACCTGACCACCAAAAATAATATATATATGTATGGCACGTATGGCACTTGGCACGTATGGCACTTGGAGATATTAATAGGAGCTGCCTTGTATGGGCCAATAGGCCTTCTGCAGTTACCTTCTTTCTTATAATTCCTTTCCTCCACTTATTTTTGGTGGTCAGGTGATCTGCCCAGGCGGATATAAAGGTCTGATCAGCAATCTTATCTTCATTCTACTTTGCTCTGATGAAGGCGAATTAGCCGAAAATGCGTTAAGCATTTTCTATTCTTCATATGTGGTTATTCTGCATACTTGGATCAGTGTTTTTGTGATCATTGTTGCATATATATATATATATATATATATATATATATATATATATATATATATATATATATATATATATATATATATATATATATATATATATATATATATATATATATATATATATATATATATATATATATATATATATATATATATATATATATATATATATATATGGAAATGTTCGTTTGTTCAAAATCGCTTATCTCCGAAAGTTCTTCACCAATTACCTTGAAATTTTCACACAACGTTCCATTCGCATCCGAGCAGGTTTATATATACATATTTAATAGATGTTACAACTGTGACGGATTTTTTTTTTTAAGCTGTGTTTTTCATGGTAGGGAATTCTTCGAAACCTCTTTACCGATTGCATTGAAATTTTAACACAACGTTGCATTCGAACAGGCGCGTGTTTTTATATACCTTCCACATGCATGCCACACCTGTGACAGGAAAACACATGCTTTTTTTGAAAAACTGAGCCATCTGTTACATGTAAGAGTAACACACACTGCAATATCCGAAAGTTCTTCACCGATGGCTTTGAAATTTTAACACAAAGTTCTATTCAAATATGCGCATGATTTTATATACCAACTATATAGATGCCACACCTGTGACAGGTAAAACATTTTTTTTTCAAACAGTGCCATCTATTGCACATAATAGCAACTCACACTATACTAAATAAGTTATGTTTCCACTTTAATGTTTCCAATTGCACTAATAAATTCAATTTTCATAAACTTCTATTTATTTTCATTTTGATTTAATTAGTTTGTGTGATATTGCGTTCAAAATTGAGCTGTGTTGTGTACCATTTCGTAAGCATGAGTATAGATGCCACACCTGTGACAGGTAAAATCATTCATTTTATTAAGAAACAGCACCATTTGTTGCATGTAAAAGCAACACATACAATACTTAATATGTTACAATTCCATTTCAATGTTTCTGATTACATTGACAAATTGAATTTTCATAGATTTCAATTGATTTTCATTTTGATTCAATTTTTGTGTGTGACATTACATTGGAATTTAGCTGTGTTGTTTACCATACTGTTAATTTCCTGAGTATAGTTAATTTTTTTTATTTTTTCTCTGTTTTTCATTTCGTTTTTTCTGTTTGTCATATAATTCAGTGATGGGAACATTAGATTATTTGATGTTCCCAATTTTCTGATGGGAACATCAGATCGTTTGGGAATGCATCTGGCGATGGAGTGGGGAATGTTGGGGATGACATGAGGATGAGAGTGGGGGATGGCGGGGAGGAAGAGGGGGGACAAGAGAGAGGGTAATAGCGTGGAGGACGAGGGGAAGGGAGAGTTGGAGAAGGTGGGGACGAGGGGAAGTCGCAGTTAGGGATCGTGGGGTCGAGGGGACAGGGGAATGGAATATGGTGGGGAGGACGAGGGGATTTGGAAGTATGGAGATGGTGGGGAGGAGGAGCGGACTATAGAGTGGTGAATGGTTAGGAGGACGAGCGGATGCTGGAGTGGAAGATGTTGGGGAGGACAAAGGGACGAGGAAGGGTGGGGGGAATAGTGGGTGGACGAGGGGACGGGGGAGGGTGAGGGGAATATAGGGTAGACGAGGGGACGGGGGAGGGTGAGGGGAATATAGGGTGGACGAGGGGACGGGGGAGGGTGGGGGTAATAGTGGGTGGATGAGGGGACGGGGGAGTGGGGAAAGGTTGGCAAGACTTGTAGATAAGGGAAGGTTGGTGTGGCTGCGTTACTGAGCCACAGCAACGCGTGGCCGGGTACTGCTAGTATATATATATATATATATATATATATTATTAAATATGACCGAAAAAGTAAGATTAATAATTCTAACACGAATTTTCTCAATCTTTCGTACATTACGCTTCACTGTTGGAGGTAAATCAAAAATTAATTCTCCAAAATTCATTTTTATTTCTAGTCTGACGCGACACCGGCGCGTTTCGTAAAACTTATTACATTTTCAAAGACTTTAGTTCACAAATACACAACTGAATAGAACTTACGTATCTCCGATTTTATATCTACATTTGAGTGAGGTGGGAGGGGTGATGTGGCATTAACACAAGACAGAACAAGAGGGGATATTAATAGGGTATTAAAAGTATCAACACAAGACAGAACACAAACAATGGTTATTGAATACAAGTGTTTGTAGAAAGCCTATTGGTCCATATTTCTTGATGCTTCTATATTGGAGCGGAGTCTTGAGGTGGGTAGAATATAGTTGTGCAATAATTGGCTGTTGATTGCTGGTGTTGACTTCTTGATGTGTAGTGCCTCGCAAACGTCAAGCCGTCTGCTATCGCTGTATCTATCGAAGATTTCTGTGTTGTTTACTAGGATTTCTCTGGCGATGGTTTGGTTGTGAGAAGAGATTATATGTTCCTTAATGGAGCCCTGTTGCTTATGCATCGTTAAACGCCTAGAAAGAGATGTTGTTGTCTTGCCTATATACTGGGTTTTTTGGTAATAGTGGATACAGTCTACATTCTACAGATACAAATAGTGCAGTCTACACTAAGGAAACGAACATAGGAATGTGCCTAAATGCCAACAGCGACTGCCCAGACAGGTACAAGAGGAGTGTTGTTAACGCATATGTCGACCGTGCTCTCAGCCACAGCTCAGGATGGACGCAAGTCGAAGACGAACTCTGTAGGCTAAGGCAGGTCCTAGTCAACAACGGCTTCACCAATGGTTTCGTTGAAGACATCATAAGAAGGAAAGTGAAACGCCATGCAACCTCTGAAGAGACAACTAACACAACACCTATACCCCCTATTAGACTATTTTACAGGAACTTCTTTTCCACAGCTCATAAAACGGAGGAAAGGGTCCTGAAAGATATTGTTAATAGAAACGTTATCCCTACAGACAAAATCAGAAGATACAACTGATGATTTACTATAAAACCAAGAAAACGGCCAGCTTACTCATGAGAAACTCTCCAGACACAAAGCAGAACGCTTTAAAAGAGACCAACGTCGTCTATGCCATCAAATGCCCTCTTGGGGACTGTAAGCCTCAAAAAAACTCAGTATATAGGCAAGACAACAACATCTCTTTCCAGGCGTTTAACGATGCATAAGCAACAGGGCTCCATTAAGGAACATATAATCTCTTCCCACAACCAAACCATCACCAGAGAAATCTTAGCAAACAACACAGAAATCATCGATAGATACAGCGATAGCAGGCTGCTTGACATCTGCGAGGCACTACACATCAACAAGTCAACACCAGCAATCAATAGCCAATTAATGCACAACTATATTCTACCCTCTTCAAGACTCCGCTCCAATATAGAAGCATCAAGAAATATGGGCCCTCTGCAATTACTTCCATTCTTACCTTCAATACCTTTCGTGTTCTGGCTTGTGTTGAAAGTTTGTTTTCACCTCATCCAAAACTGTTTTAACATATCACCTCACCCAAATGCAGGTATAAAAAATCGAAGATGTTTAAGCTCTACCAGGAAGGAAGAGACATCTCCCGCCAACACATCACAAGGCGCAGTGTGGTCACAATGCGACCCAAACGTCTTAAGGTCAGAGCTACTCCACTTGACGGTCATGCTATCGGAAGAAGCAATACTTTAAATGTCCTGAAGGACGTAACTGGTCTCAAACCCGCTGACATTAGTCAGAAAGCTGAAGATATCGTGCTCTACTTTTCATGTGAAGAGGAGCTAGAAAAACATCTCACTAACGATGCCTTTCTTCGCAAAGAGCACTACCTACATCCTCACTTCCCACGTCAGTTCCTGGCCGGAAGAACTGTTTTTACCAGCAGGACTAGCCGGTGGATCGCTAAACGACCTCAACATCATATCATAAACAATATCGAGGACGAAAATCCAAACCTGTCGGTATTCAACCTAGAGTTCTGCAACACCGACAAAACATCAATGAAGATTACGTTCACCACCATAGCTGCGGCCACCCAGGCTGCCACACAAGGATTCTACTGCTTCGGCCTAAAAATACCACCCCACCAAATAAAAAAGGAACGGTACCATGAGATCCAGCAGTGCTTTAAGTGCTACGAGCTCTCCCACCCGACCAACAAGTGTCAGCACCCTGTCCAAAGGTGCAGCCTGTGCGCACTGGACCATCACTACTCCATATGCAAGGCAACAGTCCATCACTGCTTGCTCTGTGATGGCAATCACCCCGCAATTTCCTACCGCTGCCCCCGCAGACAGGAAATCATCAAGGCCCAGGTTGAAGCCAAAAGAAACAACTCGTCTACCTCCTCGACCAGAACCCCAAGCGTTCAACTCACCACCTTAGCTCTCACTAGTCGCTCTCAGCAGAAGACTTTCCGGTCCTACCAACATGTGGCTCCTCCCAGCAGGTGACACAGCCTTCTCATTGGGGACCCAAGGTCCCCAAGGTCCCACAGGCTCCTTCACAGCCCCCTGCATCACGTGCAGGCATTATCCCTGGTCTTCTTAAACTAGCGGAAAGGCTTGCAGGACCAGACAACCAGCGCTTTGTCAGTGAACTAAACGCATTATACATAGACAATGGCCTGGCCCCCATCATAGCAACTAACGTAAATCTCACTGCCTCCTCTACCACTCCGGAGACTACCACCAGGACGACCAGGTGGTCAACTTCAACACCGACTCCAGAACCGCCCATGACTCGGGCGACACAAACAGAGGTAATTCCTTCCCAGCTCCCAACATTCCTACCATCACTATCTCAGTAGCCGCGCTAGCAGACGTGCTGTCTACAAACGATAACAGCACCACCAGCACTCCTGAAATAGCTACAACCACCAATGAACGACACCTAAACCTACCTAAGGCTGCGAGGCGAAAGACAAAAACGCCCACTACGGAGGTTACGGACTCCTCAGACGAGGAAATCATAGGAGCTCCACCGCCGAATCACAAATACGACACCTACACGGTTCAAGACTTCCTCATGGAGGCCACGTCACCAAACTCTAACGACAGCACTGCTCAGTCGCAGGCAAAGAAAAAACGGAAAACCTAGAGGTCTACACTAACCCCACCAGCTCCATAACTGGTATAGACAGCCCTCCAGGCTGAAAACCATCATGAAGACCCCCATCCATCGCCATATCTCTAGTATCAGCCACTGAAACATATAATGGCTCCAAAGAGCCTCCACTTACGGGCTTACCATAGCCCGTGCTACTGGGACTTATCGTTCTGAGTAGCGAATCTTAAACAACAACAACAACATTAGGCTCTATTCAGTTATAGTTGTGTGTGTGTGTAAACTAAAGTCTTTGAAAATGTAATAAGTTTTTCGAAACACGCTCAAGTGTCGAGTCAGACTAGAAATAAAAATGAATTTTGGAGAATTGATTTTTCAATTACCATCAACAGTGAAAAGAAACATAAGAAAGATCGAGAAAATTCGTGTTAGAATTATTAATCTTACTTTTTCGGTCATATTTAATAATATATGTCTACAGGAAAGACTGCAACCAAAATATACTAATATTAAAACGCACGAACCAGCAGCATGGAATCAAGCCTTCACGATAAAATATCGCCAAGATCTGATTCGTAATCAGATATACAAGGCAGAAAATGAAATCAAAGACAACAAAACGCAACTACTTCATGCTACAAACCATTGGAGAAACAGCAACATCGACGAAAGTCTCCATACTCGCATCGAGCAACACCTCGACCTCCTCACAGACCGACATCACCTCAGCACTGAAACCAGGATAATCAAGAAACTAACAACGTTATATGGAGGACCTATGGCAATTCCACGACCAAGAGACGGCTTCCTGAACCTTGCAGGAATCAACCTCACTGAGGACCAAGTCACTCTCCTAAATCTGGGTACAAACTGTCACGTTATGTCCAGACCAAGTGAGATGGCCCGGAAAGTGGAGTTGGAGATTCTGTTGGACGACATATTCGACCTCGAGGCACAACAGAAGGTCACCACCAAAGACACTTTACAAGCAGAACTTATTGCTGAAGGAGGAAAGAATCGAGGCAACTACAGAAGCACCATACTGTCCCCCGAGCTCAAAGCGGCAGCTAAGAGCCTTCGTGAGAACAAGGAGATAGTTGTCAGGAGAGGTGACAAGTCGCCAATATACGTCATTCTTAAAAAAGACGAATATCTGGCGAAAATGAACCTCATTCTCTCTGACCAAACTAAATTCCAAAGGGTAATGAAGGACACTGCAGCCGAATTGAAGGCAAAGGTCAACAAATTGATCGAAACTGTGAACGCCAAGAAATCCGGACTCCACCTGCCAAAGATTATTGGGGAATATAAACCTGGATACGCGTATGGAAATGTCAAGACAAATAAGCCTGGAAATCCACTTCGGCCAATCATCAGCCAGATACCCAAACCCACGTACAGACTGGTGAAACGACTCAACAGCTCGCTGACTCCTTATGTCCCTTGCGCCTTCAGCCTGAAGTCTCCAAAGGAATTTGTTGACGTACTGCGGGGAACACGGGCCACAGGGATAAGAGCCTCGTTGGACGTAGAATCGCTGTTTACCAACGTACCTGTGGATAAAACAATCGGGATGATAGCAGACAGAGTGTATCGTGACTTGGCCTGTACTCCTCTTGACATACCAGAAAACATTCTAAGAAAACTACTCCAAGCTTGTACTAAAGAGGCACCCTTCTTGAGCCCGTATGGGCACATGTATTAGCAAGTAGATGGGGTCGCCATGCGTTCTCCCCTAGGTGTCCTGTTTGCGAACTTCTACATGGGTACCATCGAATAAAAGGTCTTAGTCGACATGAACTTGAAACCGGCCATATACTGCAGGTATGTTGACGACATTTTTACACAGGTACCTAATGTCAGACATCTGCAGGAGCTGGAGGAGGCATTTGAGCGAAATTCTGTGTTGCGTTTCACTTACAAGATGGAGAAGGATGGGAAGCTGCCCTTTCTAGATGTAACAGTCATGGAAAAGAGCGGAGGTTTCTACACTGCAGTCTACACTAAGGAGACAAACATAGGAGTGTGCCTCAATGCCAACAGTGACTGCCCAGACAGGTACAAGAGGAGTGTCGTTAACGCTTATGTCGACCGTGCTCTCAGCCACAGCTCAGGATGGAACCAAGTCGATGAAGAACTCTGTAGGGTAAGGCAGGTCCTAGTCAACAACGGCTTCTCCAATGGTTTCGTGGAAGACATCATAAGAAGGAAGGCGAAACGCCCTGCAACCTCTGAAGAGACAACTAAGACAACACCTGTACCCACTATTAGACTATTTTACAGGAACTTCTTTTCTACAGCTCATAAAACGGAGGAAAGGGTCCTGAAAGATATTGTTAATAGAAACGTTATCCCTACAGACAAAAATCAGAAGATACAATTGACGATCTACTATAAAACCAAGAAAACGGCCAACCTACTCATGAGAAACTCTCCAGTCACAAAGCAGAACGCTTTAAAAGAGACCAATGTCGTCTATGCCTTCAAATGCCCAGATGGGGACTGTAAGCCTCAAAGAATTCAGTATATAGGCAAGACAACAACATCTCTTTCCAGGCGATTATCGATGAATAAGCAACAGGGCTCCATTAATTTAAGGAACATATAATCTCTTCCCACAACCAGACTATCACCAGAGAAGTCTTAACAAAAAACACGGAAATCATCGATAGATACAGCGATAGCAGGCGGCTTGATAGCGAGGCACTACACATTAAGAAGTCGACACCAGCAATCAACAGCCAATTAATGCACAACTATATTCTACCCACTTCAAGACTCCGCACCAATATAGAAACATCAAGAAATATGGGCCAATAGGCCCTTTGCAGTAACTTCCATTCTTCCCTTTAACTTACAAAATACTATACCCATTGTTTCGTGTTCTGTCTTGTGTTGAAAGTTTGTTTTCACCTCATCCAAAACTGTTATAACATATCACCTCACCTAAATGCAGGTATAAAATCGAAGCTGTTTGAACTCTGTTCAGTTATAGTTGTGTGTGTGTAAACTAAAGTCTTTGAAAATGTAATAAGTTTTACGAAACGCGTTCAAGTGTCGCGTCAGACTAGAAATAAAAATGAATTTTGGAGAATTGATTTTTCAGTTACCATCAACAGTGGAAAGAAATATAAGAAACAGAGAAAATTCGTGTTAGAATTATTAATCTTACTTTTTAGGTAGTATATATATATATATATATATATATATATATAACTGAAAACTCACACCCCAGAAGTGACTCGAACCCATACTCCCACAACTGGTATGTACAGGGACGCCTTAATCCGCTTGACCATCACGACCGGACATAAGGAAGTGATAGCCGAGGCTATATGAACCACTTCCCCGCCGGCACTCGGATGGTAATCTTGGGCATAGCATTTTATAGCATAGCATAAAATGCTATGCCCAAGATTACCATCCGAGTGCCGGCGGGGAAGTGGTTCATATAGCCTCGGCTATCACTTCCTTATGTCCGGTCGTGATGGTCAAGCGGATTAAGGCGTCCCTGTACATACCAGTTGTGGGAGTATGGGTTCGAGTCACTTCTGGGGTGTGAGTTTTCAGTTGTATATAGTCCTGGGGACCATTCAGGCTTGTTTGCATATATATATATATATATATATATATGTCGTACCTAGTAGCCAGAACTCACTTCCCAGCCTACTATGCAAGGCCCGATTTGCCTAATAAGCCAAGTTTTCATGAATGAATTGCTTTTCGACTACCTAACCTACCTAACCTAACCTAACCTAACTTTTTCGGCTACCTAACCTAACCTAAACTATAAAGATAGGTTAGGTTAGGTTAGGTAGGGTTGGTTAGGTTTGGTCATATATCTACGTTAATTTTAAATCCAATAAAAAAAAATTGACCTCTTATATAATGAAATGGGTTGCTTTATCATTTCATAAGAAAAAAATTAGAGAAAATATATTAATTCATGAAAACTTGGCTTATTAGGCAAATCGGGCCTTGCATTGTAGGCTGAGAAGTGAGTTCTGGCTACTAGGTACGACATATATATATATATATATATATATATATATATATATATATATATATATATATATATATACATATATGTCGTACCTAGTAGCCAGAACGCACTTCTCGGCCTACTATGCAAGGACCGATTTGCCTAATAAGCCAAGTTTTCCTGAATTAATATATTTTCTCTAATTTTTTTCTTATGAAATGATAAAGCTACCAATTTCATTACGTATGAGGTCAATTTTTCTTTATTGGAGTTAAAATTAACGTAGATATATGACCGAACCTAACCAACCCTACCTAACCTAACCTATCTCTATAGGTTAGGTTAGGTAGCCGAAAAAGTTAGGTTAAGTTAGGTTAGGTAGGTTAGGTAGTCGAAAAATAATTAATTCATAAAAACTTGGCTTATTAGGCAAATCGGGCCTTGCATAGTAGGCTGAGAAGTGCGTTCTGGCTACTAGGTACGACATATATATATATATATATATATATATATATATATATATATATATATATATATATATATATATATATATATATATACATATATATATATATATATATATATATATATATATATATATATATATATATATATATATATTATATATTTATATATATATATTATATATATTATATATATATATACATATATTTATATATATATATTATATATTATATATATATATATATATACATATATATATACATATATATATATATATATATATATATATATATATATATATATATATATATATATATATATATATATATATATATATATATATATTATATATATATATATATATATATATATATATATATACTAGCAGTACCTGGCCACGCGTTGCTGTGGCTCACCAACCTTCCCTTATCTACAAGTCCACCCAACCATTCCCCACTCCCCCGTCCCCTCGTCCACCCACTATTCCCCCCACTCTCCCCCCTCCTTTTGTCCTCTCCAACATCCCCCACTCCAGCATCCGCTCGTCCTCCTAACCATTCACCACTCTATAGTCCCCTCCTCCTCCCCACCATCCCCCACTCCCGTCCCCATGTCATCCTCAACATTCCCCACTCCCTCGTCAGATGTATTCCCAAACGATCTGATGTTCCCATCAGAAAATTGGGAACATAAAATGATCTGATGATCCTATCACTGAAACATACGACAAACAGAAAAATCGAAATGAAAAACAATGAAAAAAAATAAACTATACTCAGGAAATGAACGGTATAGTAAACAACACAGCTCAATTCCAACGTAATGTCACACACAAAAACTTAATCAAAACGAAAATTAATTGAAATCTATGAAAATTCAATTTGTCAATGCAATCAGAAACACTGAAATGAAATTGTAACATATTAAGTATTGCGTGTGTTGCTCTTACATGCAACAGATGGTGCTGTGTCTTAAAAAATATATGATTTTACCTGTCACAGGTGTGGCATCTATACTTATACTTACGAAATGGTACACAACACAGCTCAATTTCTCCGCTTCATCCGTCATGTCCGCGGCCTGAAGAGACTGTAAAATTTGTCGCCTGAGGAGATTGTAGGGTCTATGGCCTGAAGAGACTATAGGGGCCCCATCCCTTCGCTATTTCCCGGTATCGGGCAGCCGGGGCGCATCCGATCCCACGATCGTCGTCGCCCCTAAATCAACACTACAACAACAACAGCTCAATTTCAAAGCAATATCACACAAACTAATTAAATTAAAATGAATTAAATTGAAATTTATGAAAATTAAATTTGTCAGTGCAAACGGAAACATTGAAATGGAATCGTAACTTATTCAGTATAGTGTGAGTTGCTATTATGTGCAATAGATGGCGCTGTTTAAAAAAAAAATGTTTTACCTGTCACCGGTGTGGCATCTATATAGTTGGTATATAAAATCGTGTGCATATTCGAATAGAACGTTGTATTAAAATTTCAGAGCCATTGGTGAAGAACTTTCGGATATTATAGTGTGTGTTGCTCTTACATGTAACAGATGGCTCTGTTTAAAAAAAAAAGCATGTCTTTTTCCTGTCACAGGTGAGGAATGTATATTGAAGATATATAAAAAGAGGCGCCTATTCGAATGCAACGTCGTGTCAAAATTTCAGAGCAATCGGTAAAGAGGTTTCAAAGATTTTCCCCTCATGAAAAACACAGTTTAAAAAAAAATATTTTTTTTTTCTCGTCACAGACGTGACATCTATATAATATGTATATATAAACCTGTTCGGATGTGAATGGAAAGTTGTGTGAAAATTTCAAGGCAATCGGTGAAGAACTTTTGGAGATTAGCGATTTTGAACAAACGAACATTTCCATTTTTATTTATATAGATAACAAACCCCCAACTTGTGTTGGAAACGATTTGTGGGAATAATCATATAGTTCACTTTAACATCATACAGTCCACTATCGAAATAAATAAATTAACGTACAAAATAAATTACTATATAAATTAATAAATTGTAAATAAATCAATAAACCCGACAATTCAGCTTTCCCCAAAACGGTATGAGAGGTCTGAATCTTTGGTTTTAACAGTAATAGTGCCTTTGATGTTTAAGGATTGCTTGTGATCCCTAGTGGAGTATATTATAAACTTTACTTCCTGTGGAGGTTTGTATTTATTATAAATTGTTTAATAATAAAGAGGAGTTGATTAGAGGATACTTTCTTGAAGAACTCTGCAGCTGGCAACTAGGAGGCCAGTTTTCTACACTTCTCTACTGTATGATAAATGTTAAACAAAACAGATATTTGCTTCGTAAAAACAATTAAAACTCTAATGGTCAGACAATACATACTGTCATTGGCTGTTTCACAAACAGTGTAAAAGGAAATGCTCTGGCATTTGGGTGAAAGCTATACCTGATTTACCTGAGGGCCACTAACGCTCCAGTGGCCTCGACGGGTGTTGTAATCCACAAGTCAGGAGTGAATATTAGCTAGTGAATCAAGCACTACAACACTTAACAAATGATGGTTGAGAGTACATGTTAGCATTCAGTCTGTTCACACATCGAGGTAAGGTCAAAGAGATTAAGACAGCAGTTGGCCACCCAAACGAATGTACCAGCTACCCTTGAGATGATCTTGCCAAAAGGACGAAGGGCGACCATTAGTTCTTGGGTACACAGAGATTTACAGTTAATATGATTATACCCTCCTTGGTATGCGGGGTGCAATGGTGGAGGCTGCGACCGGGTGGAGGGAGTCTTGTGGAAGCCGAGGTCCTAGCAAGTTCTCCTTACCTCCGTCTGTGGCAACAGTGAAGTGAAAACCACCAAATGTGGGGACCCGATGTGATCTTATTGACCAATTCGAGCCTGCAGCGTGCGAGTATTATATGAGAGACTACTCCAGTGTGGAGCGTTGTAGTGATGATTCGGTATTTGGGATTTAGGTGGAGGTTACGAGTTCAGTTGTTGACCGGGAAGGTTCAGTAAGTTTATTTGTATGGGTAGCTGATTTAACCAGAGAGAGTAGGTTAATGTGGTAATTATTGCCCGAGTCTATTTTATGGAAATAAATTGGAAAACCTGACAACCTTTAATCACCTTCCATATGTTCTTTCATTGAGTTCGAGCATAAAGCTATTGGTACACCTCAAGGATCCGGTGTAGAGAATTATGTGGTGTAAAGTAACTGTTCCTGAGGCAAGGGAGTTATAGTTGAGTAATCGTATCAACCAGATCGGTATGAATCTGTATCAACAGCCTAATGCCAACATAAAAAAAAATATCATACATAATATTATATACATAAAAGGATAATAAACTCTTAAGAACATAAGTAGAACCATCTTCCTAGTTCACTAATCTACATATATTAATTTTTATTGACTACGCTGTTCTATTTTTTCAGTGGCAAAGTGAATTATGCAAACTGGTGTGTGGTGTTTTGACTAATGAGACTCGTCGTTACAAAGCGGTTATTAATTCATTATCTAACCCACTATAACTACAACAACAAATGTTGCTGTGCCATTTTGCATGTTTCAGAGACTTGAGGGGTAAAATGATACTTTTCTTCGAATGTTCCTCTAGAGGAAATTGTAATGATGTTTGCTAGTTTTTTCGAAGTAAGTTATAGAGAGTAGTCACTAGCTAGGTTCGTACTAAGATTGTCTTGGACTATATTGGCATGACCTGTTTGTTTCGCTAACTACCAGTGACGACCACTTTTGTCCATTTCACATAATATAGCTTAGTAGATGCTTTAAAAAGTTAATCCCTAAAACAAGTAAGATGCTAAATTTTCTTTAGTATGTATTATTTATGCAAGGCACACTAGTGTAAACCTTGTATGAGATGCAACAAAAGTCGTGCAGTGTAATGAGTGTTCAACTTCCTTCTCTACTTTTCAGTGGAAGGTGACTTTGTCTGTCAATCACTGTTTGTCAGTGATATCTATCCAGGCTTGCTGGAGCTCTGCAGGTAGATGTTCCTCCAAGCCGACTTTAGCCTGACAGCTTTCCCGTACCAGCATTCGTTAATATGAGTCCTTTAGACTGTATTCTCCTCATCAAATATTGAATGTTTTATTGTTATTATGACTTTCTCTTAGGTAAATAATTCACTGTAAATTTGTATAAACTAACCCAACTATAAATTTATAAAACGGACATTTATGAATAAAGGCATTGATCGATTCATTGATTGTAATGTGACTAGGTAGACCTAAAAGGTCAAAGGTCGTTGAAATTTGAATGAGTAAAAAAATTATCATAAATAATGTCATATATCATTTGGTTACGGTACTTAAGTTTGCTGGGGTGGACTTAACATATGTTATCAGCCTTAGCATCCAATCGACCCCTGAGCACAAAAAGTTCTTGTCATACTCAGTGGTGAGGATAATCCAAATCAGTTCTTACATTAATTCTTCAGTATTAGAAACTTATGGTTGAAGGGAGATATTAAAGATATTATTCCCTCCTTTGGTTTGTTTTATAGTTGCAAAAGTTTTTATTTGTCATTGGTAGTCCCTTGGAAGTTATCTACATTAAACTTTTCACTGATCTACATTTTATATTACCTATTAGGGTATCATCATATGCGTGTCTAGAGTTGCCTCGAGCAAAAATGAGAATGAAGTAACCTCGAAAAGCACTGAAGCAAATAGATAAGTTGTGGTGAGTCCAGATAAATTTCCCTGATCCTTCAGCCACAACATTTTGGTGTAGTTTCAGTCTTTTGTTGGAGACTCTAATATCTCCCTTCAACCATGAGCCTCTAATAATGAAGAATTAATTAAAGAACTGATATCGATTATCCTCACCATTGAGTTCTCAGACAAAAACTTTTTGTGCTCGGGGTTCGACCTACGTTTTGAGAGACCTACATTTTGTAAAGATTCGCTGATACTTGTTGTATACGCGAAAGATTTCGTCCTGAACTTCTGCAAGACATCTCATAATTTTTTAGCATAAGATGGATCCATTTTAAGACAATCGCTTAAGCTTGGCGTATGTTAGGCTGGTTTCACAATGCAATTAAACTCTATCCTTAGGGGAGTAAATATTGACTCTTTGTTTAATACAAAGTGAAGTAAAAAGTGACGCACATTCAAGTTGTCATTTTCCGTGACTTCAACAATTTTGTTTGTATCTGGATGGTGTTCTGGGCTTCTACTCCCCAAGCTTGGCCCGGGGCCAGGCTTGACTTGTTAGTGCATGGTCCAACATGCTGTTGCTTGAAACGGCCCGCAGGCCCACATATCCACTACAACCCGGTTGTAGTGCCGGTTGGTCGGGCACTTTTTAAAAAAACTTTGCAATTTTTTCTTGAAGACTTCCACTTTTGTTCAGGCAATATTTCTTTTTCTCATTGGAAGGACACTAAGCAGCCGAGGACCTGTGACGTTCATACAGTGATCTCTGAGTGTGTTTATGGCACACTCAAACACATGTTACTCTTTGCGTTCTGTATGATAAAAAATTTAATATCCGCTGCCCTAATTTACCTGTTATTTATACTGACCTCATTATGTAGGCTATCGCTCTATGGTCACATTTATGAAATGCCTTTGGAAAGTCAATGTATAGCACATCTGTATTCTCTTTTCTTCTAATACCTCATTGAATTTGTCATAGTGGTCAAGGAGCTGCGAGAGGCAGCATCTTTCCACTCTAAATCCATGATGGCCGGAGTTCTGGACGTCATTGGTCTCCAAAAAACTGAAGATCTGACTCCTGTTAACTCTCTCAAAAACTTTATTTATATGGGACATTAGTGCGACTGGTTTTTCATTCTTAGCCAATGCTTTGCTCCCTCACTTGTGCAGGGAGCGATATCTGCAGAATTAAGTGCTTCTGGTATGTCCCCAGTGCCCAAGCTTTTTCTCTACACTACACTAAGTGCTTCTGGTATGTCCCCAGTGTTCAAGCTTTTTCTGTACACTACACTAAGTGCTTCTGGTATGTCCCCAATGTCCAAGCTTTTTCTCCACACTACACTAAGTGCTTCTTGTATGTCCCCAGTGTCCAATCTTTTTCTCCACACTACACTAAGTGATTCTGGTATGTCCCCAGTGTCCAAGCTTTTTCTCCACACTACGCTAAGTGCTTGCGCTGTTGGCACTATCCATTTATTTATAAATATTGAATATCATGAGTCTGGACTAAGGGTGTGATTGCACTTGAGTGATTGACAAGTTGTCAATATCCTTCTCAAGATGTGCAGAGTTCGTGTTGATATCAGCTATATTGTCCTGGGATTGAATATGCACAAAGAAGGTGTCTGGATCATCCACTCTCACTCTGTTTATTGGGGTGCTACACATGTCTTCATACTGATTTTTCTTGGATTTCACTAACTTCTTTGTCGTCCTGTGCATTAACCTTCACTTGTAGGTTTAATACTGGTGCGTATTTTTTTTTTATTTCCCATTTGTGAAGAAATATTTAGGATTTTTTTTATCTCCTATATGGCGTTTTTTTCTAAGTGCATTTCTTCAATCTGATATGACCGGTTCAGTCTCCGGTTTTAAAATTATTCTTTCTTTGTAAGGATGGTCGTTCCTGTTCAATCATGTCTGTTATTATTTTTCTTCTGTAGTCTACGTTCTCTTTCTAAGCTCTTTCTGGATTTCCACAAAGGAACATGTTTAAGATAGCCTTTTTTATTTATTGTTTTATTGATATTTATATATACAAGAATTCTTTCATTCGTTTACAGCCACTAACACGCATAGCGTTTCAGACAAGTCCTTAATCCTAATTTTCCCCAGAATACGGCCAACCGAATCATTTAACAACCAGGTACCCATTCTCTGCTGGGTGAACAGATGCTCCAGTTAAGGATTGGCGCCAAGTAAATCCTCCCTGGCCAGGATACGAACCCAGGACAAAACACTTGCTAGTGTTTTACCACTATGCCACAGAGATATAAAGTCTCCTGGCAACTTTATATGTTTCAATAATCAGTTGTTCTATTTCTTGTGTGGAACTTTATTACTTAGAACAGTGTCTCACTGAATGTTTGTAAGTTCCATGTTTATTTTTTTCCACTATCCTTTTATTTGTAAAACTGAATTTAGTAAATAACCCCTCTAGTTTGATAATTTTTTATACCTATTAGAAGTATTGGTGTTAGTGTTCACTTCAATGGGCTCTTGATCTGAGCATATGGTAGCTTATATTTAAATGTACCTGATTATTCCTTCATTATTTGTGAAGATCAGATCTCGAATATTTTCGTTGCTAGTTGCCTCCGCTATCTGCTGGTTGAACGAAAATTTTACACAGAATCTAAATAGTTCCTTGACCTGTTGTTAGTTATTTCCAGATAGATTTCTTTGTAAAATATTATGGTTAGCTATTCTCCGTCTTAGATTGGACAGGATGAAGTCTCCAAGGTATTGGGTTTGCCAGATTTTCAAGGTTATTCTCTATTTTGTTTATGTGTTTTCTGAATTCCTTAACGGTGGCATATGACGATTTGTATAATAACTTAGTTTATTTTCTCGTTGTTACTTGTCACTCGAGTTGGCTGTATGCTTTATAATAATTAGTTCGTAAAAGGGTGATCAATCCTACATGGTAATTTAAGCAGTATTGTTCCACAGTGAACAATAAGGGACAGTATTGGGGACAGCACAGTATAATATCCAATTATAGTTAGCATGTAGATGCATCATCTGGGCTTGTTTTATTGGCTTGAATTCCTATAGAGTCTAGTTCCCAGAGCTTATGCACTGGCTCTAATCCTTCCCAGACCATTTTGAGTATTACACTGGGAGACTGTTCGGTGCCAATTCTGGATACAATTATGCTGTATATTAGCACCTTCTCTGCAGGGGGTTCATGCCTGGGGTTTAGGGAAAATTTGTCCTTGCAGGAATTTATTTTATTTCATTATTTCTAGTTTATTTATTAATCATTTATTTTCTAATTAAATAAAACTGTATATCCATAAGTTTTCTGCTAGGAACCTCACTTCACATCCTGGTGGGTTATTTAATAATAACCTAATCGAAATTATTTGATTGTCTCAAATTCATTACTAATGGTTAGTCTACTATTTCAAACTAAGTTAGTTTAATACAGATCACAGCCTAGCTGTTATGTAGACTGTAGCCTGGTCAACAAGTCATGAACATGTCTTGATCAAATAAGCCGCATCGCCTTGCAGTTTAGCAATAATGGCGTCAGAGTGGGCTCCGTGTTGAATCACGTAATTTGTTGCCAGCACCTCTAGTCGTCACAGGTGACCTGCCGGATTAGTACATAGTAAAAGATGCAACAACAACAGCCTTAATACAAATTTAACATGACACTGGATATTATGGTATAACTGTGAGATGCTTACCGCTTCCGGGTATTTCTTGCACCTCGTAACCGTATCAACATTACCTAATGTTATCAGGCCTGAAATTATTTAGCGAGAGGTCAAAACGGAAACAATATACTTCCCAACAATTGGGGAGGTCGGTATGCAGCTTGATTCCAAATAACTCGTGGATTTCGACAATTGGTAGTTGATATACGCTACGCTACCTGCATAGCGTAGCGTGTCTCAAGGAGAAGTTTACTTAATGGCAGCTCTAGTGCACGTCTCCTCCCTCCTACCTGACTCCTGGTTCAACCTTGATGTCGAGCAGACGTCTGGACACCTCTGCCTGGGCAACCCGTTCTCGCAAATTTAATAAGTCAATATTGACTTATTAGTTGCGTGCATAGGTGACATACTTAACATAATAGTTTCCCTTGAAAAGCTTCATAGAAAACACCGACCTTACCTAACCTACTTAGTATGTTAAAATAAGCATCTTATAGCTTCGTAATTACAATTGTTACTTAACCTATTATAGGTATAGGTTAGGTAATAATTGTAATTACGAAGCAATAAGATGCTTATTTTAACATACTAAGTAGGTTAGGTAAGGTCGGTGTTTTCTATGAAGCTTTTCAAGGGAAACTATTATGTTAAGTATGTCACCTATGCACATATTTAATAAGTCAATATTGACTTATTAAATTTGCGAGATCGGGTTGGCCTGGGAGCTGCCCGATCACGTTCTGTTTTCGCGTTTTGCCTTTGCTACTGCCGTTTGGTATCCCTATTCAACGGTCCAGTTGTACGACGCCTGGCGCATATATCGCCTTGGGTCACGGAATTATTGATATATTTTTTTTATGTGGTCTGCCTGGTTCTCCCGGCGGGGTGACGGTGTTCGGGGGCCGGCTTGGCCAAGAGGTGCCGGGGGTTGTCGGGTCTTGGTGGGCTTCTGGTGTGCCCTCAGCCGTGGTGGGCGGCTGGCTTCTGCTCTGCCGGAGGACACTGGATGACTTTTGCGTTTTAGTTGGGGCCGAGTTTTTGGTTTTGCTACCCAGTGCTCTCTATGTGGGGGGGGGGGTCTGGTGCTTGTCGCCCTGAGGGACTCCTGGGGCGCCCCAATCGTCTGGATGTCTGCGTTTCTTTGTCGCATGGCCTATTAGTTTCCAGTGATTGACGTCACTTGTTTCGCGATTTGACTTGGCGTTTCACCTTTCCGGGCTTCGCGATTAACCCTTACCGGGTACGCCGGGGCGCATCCGATCCCACGATCGTCGTCGCCCCTAAATCAACAACAACAACAACAACTCCCTCCTACCTCTCCGCTTGGTCATCTGACAGCTAGTTTTATGATTATTTTATAGATAAATAAAGATTGGGAGACGTGCAAAGTTTACCATTTTCTAAGAGAAGCCATAAACCCCAATTTCTTTGAATGATTCACTAAGCTATTTTGGGTTAGTGTTATTATTTGCATAACAGCAATTGCTTAGGATGCTAGGAATTAGTATTTAGTGTCAGAACATTTCAACAGGAGTTGCAGTGCCCTGTCAAAGCTTCCCACGCACAGAGTGTAGCAGATTCACCTCCTGGATTTAAATTTTATTTAAAATGCAGTTATGACTGTTATCAGGACACCAGTGTCAATGATGTGGTCAGAATCAATGTTGCCATCTGATAATTTGACCCTGCTAGCCTTTAAGTTCAGTGTCAGTTACATGGAGACTAAAAGATATTTTTCTACAACATAGGCATGTACAGGCCAAGCATACATGCTCCAATATATTAATTATGATAGCTTTCCCTGGTTTAAGTTTAAATTAATCCAACACTCGATTGTTGATGAAGGACTTGAGAGGATTCGCCGACAAGCTTCTGGCTCTGAATTTACCTCTCTTATTGTTGAGATATATGAGTACTGTTGACCCAGATGCAGCTATGTTGGTCTCTGCCAACACCTATCTTGACTATTTTCACTTTACACTACTGTTCGGTTTTCAGTTTTGGTTAAGTTAGGTTAGGTTAGAATAGGTTGCTACATCGCTAGGTTAGGGTGAAAATGCTGTTTCCGTAACACCAGGAAACATTTTGGATTGTTCCCTCGTTGCACTTGTGACGCGCGCTTGGTACAGTCTTGTAGGAGAATAATTTCACACGAGAGGAATGACAAGTTCTGCAGGGGCAGAAGCTTGTAGCACTTGTAGGAGAATAATTTATCTTTGATGCAGGTGTTTGTACAGGTGTTATCTGGGATACAGAGCAACCAAAGTACCTACAGTTCCTTGTTTATAGTCAGGTGTTATTTAAGCCTTATTTTGATTTGTTCAATGAGGGGAAAGTACTGGTCATCGATGCCAACTTGCGCATGTATATGACTGCAGGTTTTAAGCTCTTGGACAATTATTTAAAGGATAAGAAGTCATTGTGAAAATACGAACCCATCATTGTGAGAAGAAGAGTCATTGTGAGGATCTCACATGATAACTTTCTCTGTAACAACACCCTCAGATCCCACTCAGCCTCTATGTTGTGTGTCAAGTAAACTAATTATGGAGTCCACCTCCAGAAGCAAGCTCAGAAAGGCTTCAGGGAGTTTACTTGGAGGAAACAAATCCAATAGTCTGTAAGTCGACTTGGCTTTGAGCAATTCAAAGTTAGCATAAATATTTGGTAAGATGCTTATTGCTAATTCAAACAGTCTTCTGTAAACTACTGTCAGACATCACAGCCTTTGATTCACTTGACAATTAATCCTTGAAGTAGTCACTGTATTAGTCGCTCACATGTGATATTTAGGACACACTAGAGCAAGGATAATAACCCACCATCGTTCATCTGCCACATCCAGGACACACTAGAGGAAGGATAATAACCCACCATCGTTCATCTGCCACATCCAGGACACACTAGAGGAAGGATAATAACCCACCATCGTTCATCTACCACATCCAGGACACACTAGAGGAAGGATAATAAACCACCATCGTTCACCTGCCACATCCAGGACACACTAGAGCAAGGATAATAACCCATCATCTCCAACGGCTACATCCAGGCACACTAGAGTAGGGATAATAATTCATCTGCCACATCCAGCACATACTAGTGCATGGATAATAACACCCCATCGTTCAACGCCACATCCAGGACACACTAGATCAAGGATAATAACCCATCATCGTTCAACTGCCACATCCATGACACACTGGAGTAATGAGAGCATCTCACTTCCGTCGTCTACAAAGACCAGTACACACTGGAAGGATCATATCAGCCCACCTTTTATCGATTAGAGTCCAGGGCACACTGGGCAACGACAGCAACCCACCTTCTCTCTCCTGCTAGATCCAGGCCACACTGAAAGAAGGAGATTAGCCCACCTCCCTCGTCTAGGAACTCCAGTGCAGACTGGAACTATGATAACACCCAACTTACCGTGTCCTGCGCATTCATAAGACACCGGGGGGGGGGGGTGGAACATGCGCAGGAAGGCGTCCATAAGACACGGAGACATGCGCAGGAATGCGTCATCGCCCAACCAGCAGAATTCGTAGAGACACGAGACAGCAGTGTCAAGATTTACTGCAAGAAAGTCCACGATCACGGGCAGTTTGACACGAAACGATTATTTAGCTCGTCTAATCACCTTTCGTTTTTTCTCTAATATTCATGTTTTGCTAAGGTCAGTGTTGCAAGATGTATCAGTAGATGTCACGACATAACAATTATTGCTTGAATCCGGATTAAAGAAAGGAAAGAGAGAAACAAAAAGAGTGAGTGAGTGAGGGAGAGCGTGACAGAGGGACATATGAATGTCGTCTGTTCACAGCGTCTCGCTCCAGTCACTAAAGACCAAACACAATAGACTCACTTTACGATATTATCGCGCGTGTGCTGTGTACTTCCTCCACAAACATGAGTAGTAATAATAATGAACAAATCCACAAGGGTCGTGACGAGGATTCGAACCTATGTCCGAGATCGAGCCGGTCGTGTCGGAAAATCCGACACCATTTAATATCATACAGACAGATAATAGCTGTGTTGTATAAACATGTCATATATTAGAAACCTGGCTTCACAGTTAGCGCCCTTTTGACAGGTCAATACGAGGAAGCATGCTTTGTGCATCAGTTACCAGGGTGATGGAAGCTACCTCAAAGAGGGAAAATGTGGTGTCTACACTCTAGTTATACCTGGTGGACTAAGACCTACTGTACTATAAGATAAGGAACCTTTTCAATGTATGTAGTTAATACTGTAGGTTGATTGGCTGCATATATATAAATTAAATTAATATAAACCCCCCTAATGTGTAGAGGATCGATTTGTGAGATTATGAGATTATTGCAGAAATACAGTCCACTTATCATTATACAAATTGCTATCGAAGTATATAAATTAACGTAAATATAAATTCTATATATATTCATATAAATTAAATAAATATAAATCTCACAGGTCGGTTCCCACAGGTCGACCGAACGGACAGCACGCTGGACTTGTGATCCTGTGTTCGATCCCAGGCGTCGGTGAGAAACAATGGGCAGAGTTTCTTTCACTCTATGCCCCTGTTACCTAGCAGTAAAATAGGTACCTGGGTACCTATTTTAGCTGTTACGGGCTGCTTCCTGGGGGTGGAGGCCTGGTCGAGGACCTGGCCGTGGGGACACTAAAAAGCCCCGAAATCATCTCAAGAAAACCTCAAGATAAGAGAGGATCCCAGACGCTGCCTTAATCGACTGAGCTAGGACACAGTAAAAGAAATGCAACCTGGAAATCATACTGATTTATCAAAGTTCCTGCAGTCTCTCCAAGACACAAACCAGGGTTTTACGCAATTCCCCCATGCACCCGAGCTATGTCAATAGACTGTTCTACCTCTTCACCCTTACTTTATTACTTTCTGTGTGCAAGTCATACTATATAGATGTCACAGACGTGACATCTATATAGTATGTATATAAAAACCTGCTCGGATGTGACTGGAACGTTGTGTGAAAACTCAATGCAATCGATGAAGAACATTCAGACTTTAGCGATTTTGAACAAACGAACATTTACATTTTTAGTTATATAGACTAGCAGTACCTAGCCACGCGTTGCTATGGCCAAGCAACACATGTGCATTGCTGAGCCACAGCAACATTCCCTGTCCCCCAGTCCTCCCCACTCTTACCCCCGTCACCCATCTCCTCGGCCTCCTAACCATTCCCCACTCCACCGTCCCCTCGTCCTCCCACCATTCCCCTCTCCACCATCCCCTCTTCCTTCTCACCATGCCCAATTCCCCTGTCCCTTTGTCCTTTCCACCATTCTCTATTCCCCCATCCCCTCGTCCCCTCCATCCCAAACTCCCCCGTCTCCTCGTCCTTCCCCACCATTACCCCCTCCCTTGTCCCCTCGTCCTCCTCATCATCTCTCACTTCCGTCTCCTTGTCATCCCCACCATTCCCCAGTCCCTCGTCCGAAGCCTTCCCAAATGGTCTGATGTTCCCATCAGAAAATTGGGAACATCAAGTGATTCATGAAGTTCAACATCACTGAAATATAAGAAAAACAGGTAAAAAATGAAATGGAAATATGAAAAAATACATAAATAAACTATACCCCCGAAATGAACGGTATGGTAAACAACACAGCTCAATTCCAACACAATTCACACAAAATAATTAAATCAAAATGAAAATATATCAAAATCTATGAAAATTCAATTTATCAATGTAATCAGAAACATTGAAATGAAATTGCAACATATTTAGTATAGCATGTGTGTTGCACTTGCGTGTTGTTTTTGATGACACTGTTTTTCAAGAAAAGAATAGTTTTACATGTCACAGGCGTGCCATCTATAGTTATACTTATGAAATGAACGGTATGGTAAACAACACAGCTCAATTCCAAAGTAATGCCACACAAAATAATTCAATGAAAATTCAAATAAATCTAAATCTATGAAAATAAAATTTATTAATGCAATCGGAAACATTGAAATGGAATTCGTGACATATTTAGTATAGCGTGCAAGTTGCCATTATTTGCAAAAGATGGCGCTGTTTTTCAAAAACGCATGTTTTTACCTGTCACAGGGGTGGCATCTACATAGTAGGCATATAAATAGACGCTCCTGTTCGAATGCAACGTTGAGTCAAAATTTCAAAGCAATCGGTGAAGAACTTCCGGAAATTAAAGAGTGTGTTGCTCTTACGTTCAACAGATGGTGCTGTTTTAAAAAAAAAAAAAAACATGTTTTTTCCTGTCACAGGTGAGGAATGTATATAGAAGATATATAAAAAGAGGCGCCTATTCGAATGCAACGTTGTGTCATAATTTCAAAGCAATTGGTAAAGAGGTTTCGAAGATTTCCCTCACATAAAAAACAATTTTTTTCAGAAAAAAAACATGTTTTTTTTTACCGTCATAGACGTGACATCTATATAGTATGTACACAAAAAACCTGGCCGGATGCGAATGGATCGCTATGTGAAAATTTCAAAGCAATCGGTGAAGAACTTTCGGAGATTAGCGGTTATACACAAACCATTTCCATTTTTATAGATGAGAAAATCTACGGGGAATATAGATGGGCGCGAACGTATGACCCCGTGGCATTGCCAGTGGCGTACTCTACCACTAGACCACAACAAACTTGTTAGGCATACTCCCGGGGTCGTTGGTTCGCGCCCACCTCATAGCCCTAGTGGATTTTCTCATTAATACGGATCACTGTAATGTGATTTGTGTGTGTTTCGGAGGTTAGGGTGTGAGGTGTGGGACCACTCTGCCCTCCCACCCGAGTGCTTGTGGGACCACTCTGCCCTTCACCCGAGTGCTTGGAGGACCACTGTGCCCTTCACCCTAGTGCTTGGAGGACCACTGTGCCCTTCACCTTAGTGCTTGGAGGACCACTTTGCCCTTCACCCGAGTGCTTGTTGGACCACTTTAGCCTTCCACCTGAGCGCATGTGGGTCTTCTAGCCTTTCTCCTGAGTGCTTGTGGGACCACTCTACCCTTCCACCCGAGTGCTTGTGGGATCACTTGCCCTTCAACCCGAGTGCTTGTAGGACCACTCTAGCCTTCCATCCGAGTGCTTGTGGGACCACTCTGCCCTTCACCCGAGTGCTTGAGGGACCACTCTGCCCTCACACCCGAGTGCTTGAGGGACCACTCTGCCCATCCACCCAAGTGTCGGGAAGGAAAGCTAACTCTCAATATATTGATATTTAATTGACTGACTTAAATTAATCGAAGGACCACCCTATTTTTACTGAAAAGGGAAACCGATAAATAAGCAATAGAAAAGGACTGAAATGCCAGTGCCTGTGGATAATGTAACTATTAAGAATTATTCCTTGAATATTAATGGACTGTAGATTAAATTACTATTCAAGAGGTAAACTTTCCCATCTTCACAAATGGGGGTTAATACCAGAAATTGAGTACTCCTATTACACTTCATCGAGGCTGGTTCTTCCTCGAATAAAATTAGTAACTCTTACTAAGATATAAATAAAATAGACATTTGATAATTTGGTTAGTAGCAAGAAAATATTGGATAATGATTAAATCAGATGATTGTTCTCATCTAAAGTTCATGAGGCCATCAAATTATACTTGACTTCCTAAATGACGTAAATGAAATATAATCTCAAATTATTATTTGGTTTCAACTGTTCATTAGTAAATAGTAACTAAATTAGAATAATTTTTAGCTGCTTACCTGTAACAGTAAACGGAGGTGTGGTGTCGAGATGGCGTCATCTGGGACTTGCTGGAACACGTGATCCACTAGCGTAGCGTGGGAAATTGTTGCAATCATGGCAGCTCCAACACACGCTGGAAACCCAATATAGTGGAAAAATTGTCTACACAAATTAGATTATGTCATTACGGTTCAATGAAAGGGACAAATTAAATTCCTAGCAGACGTACTTGGCGTTAGGGGAGTTATTACGACGTAACGATGGACTAAGTGCACAGTAATAATATAGAGAGCTCCTATAAAAATACTAGAACACTTAACCTATTGGTTGTCCACCGATGCAATCCTTAGATCGCTAATTGAGTAGTTGCACACTCCGAGACCGATTATTAGCAAGGGCTTATTGTGTAATTGACAAAAGCTTCGCCTCTCCCTGGATTAATGGCAGCGACGTTGTCTAAGCTTCGTGCAACCGCATGGAGCTCAGGCGTCCGACTCCTTCCTCCCTCAACTCCTCTCTCGTGCATACGCAACATATTAGTAGAAACGCAAAATTTTTGTCCTTGTAGTTACTCTACTTAATACGTCAATGAGAATAGGGTCGCAATTATAGGGAGTTAAATATTGTTGCCATTCTCGCTGAATAACAATAATTATGAACAGTGTTCTTATTGAACGAGAAATGGAGAGAAGTTCTGTTTCCTCCTTGACGGTTTAAGATAACAGATAAACTGTTATATAGTGATATAAGAACATAAGAACAAAGGTAACTGCAGAAGGCCTATTGGCCCATACGAGGCAGCTCCTATCTATAACCACCCAATCCCATTCATATACTTGTCCAACCCACGCTTGAAACAATCAAAGGACCCCACCTTCACCACGTTACGCGTTAATTGGTTCCACAAATCAACAACCCTGTTACCGAACCAGTATTTACCCAAGTCTTTCCTAAATCTAAACTTATCCAATTTATACCCATTGTTTCGTGTTCTGTCTTGTGTTGATACTTTTAATACCCTATTAATATCTCCTTTGTTATGTCCATTCATCCACTTGTAAACCTCTATCATGTCACTCCTAACTCTTCGCCTTTCCAGTGAATGCAATTTAAGCTTTGTTAATCTTTCTTCATATGAAAGATTTCTAATTTGGAGAATTAACTTAGTCATCCTACGCTGGACACGTTCAAGTGAATTTATATCCATTCTATAGTACGGCGACCAAAACTGAACTGCATAATCTAAATGGGGCCTAACCAGAGCAAGATATAGCTGAAGAACCACACCAGGTGTCTTGTTACTAACACTTCGACTAATAAATCCCAGTGTCCTATTTGCCTTATTACGAACATTCATGCATTGATCCCTTTGTTTTAAATTCTTACTAATCACGCCACGCCACGTTACTAACAAGACACCAGGTGTCTTGTTATTAGTATTGTTACTAATATTACTTATTAATATTTTAGTTGATAACTCGTTGTTATTGAATCACAAGTTGTTATATTATCAGGTATTAATTCTTGTAAAGAATACTGATAAAGGTTGAGAATATTATTAAATTCTCTGGCATGTTGACAATAATTATGTCTTGCTGGATATTATCTGACGCAATACTGCCCCTCGATGTGGGGAGAATTTTAGTAAATAATGCGCAGATAGGAAATATTAATTTATACTAGTACTACAGTTAGTAGGGTTAATAGATACTATGCTTAGTATACAATAGTAATGTATTATGATACAATAAGGATGTATCAGTGTTGGAACTTTCCAACATTACTCTGGGGGGGGGGGGGGGATTTTAGAGGGGGAAAACTCGGGTCGCAGTTCAATGTAGAGTGCTGACGTACCCATTCCGAAGTTATTCTAATGTTAGAGGCTCATGGTATTGGGGGTGATAGAGGCTCATGGTATTGGGGATGCTATATTAAGTTGGATTAAGGCATGGCTATTCCAAAGGAAACACAGAGTTAGTATAAATATTATACTAAGGAAATGGGAACAAACCCATTATTTGTATTAGTGCAGGGGATAATGATGTTGGGCGAGTTAGGAGTGGGGAACTAATACAGAGATTCAGGACAGCCATTGAATTAGTTAGGAGCAAGGGAGGAATCCCGATCATATGTGGCATTCTTCCAAGAAAGGGTGTGGGAAATGAATGGATGTCGAGGGCACTTGGTGTCAATTGCCGGCTGGAAAGATATTGCAAATCAAATGCAAAATCTTTCATAGACAACTGGGAACACTTCTATGGAAGAAATGAAATGTATGCTCGTGATGGGGTGCATCTATCGAGAGCTGGGGTTGTTGCTGTTGCGAACTCGTTAGAACCAGTGGTTAGAGGTGTTTGTTTGGGTTTAAACTGTCAGTAGATAGTGGTATGGGAATTGATTTGGAGGAAGGAGGTAATAAAAGTATGTGTTCGTAGGAGAAAAGAATTGGCAAAATGATCAGGGAAAGAAAAGGGCCTCAAAATAACAATTCACTTAGGATATATAACACTAACAGTAGAAGTCTAAGAAATAAAATTAATGAATTAAATGCTCTTGTCTGCACAGAAAAAATAGATATTATTGCCCTTACCGAAACGTGGATGAATGTAGAAAATAGAGAACTATTAGCTGAATATCAGATAAATGGATTTAAACTATTTCACACAGATAGATATATTAGACGAGGAGGGGGAGTAGCCATATATGTTAGGGACAATTTGAAATGTAGTCTCAAAGAAGGAATCAAAACTGAGCCACACACAGAAACTATTTGGGTAGAATTAAACGAAAAAGCAAAAAATATTATAATAGGAGTTATATATAGGCCACCAAATTTAGACAGAATGGAAGCAAAGCATCTATGGGATGAAATATCTAGAGCATCTAGATCTAACAGTATTTATGTCATGAGTGACTTTAATTTTAGTGGAATAAACTGGGTGAACAAAACAGGGAATAGTAAAGCAGAAGATTTTCTAGAATTAATTGACGATTGCTTTCTTACGCAACACATTAAAGAACCAACGCGGGAAAATAATATTTTAGATTTAGTGTTAACTAACAGGGAAACACAAATTAATGACATCGAAATAGGGAGTGAGCTAGGGAACAGTGATCACAAAGTAATCAGATTTAGCATAGAATGGAATAGACCTGTAGGAGAAAATTCTGTTAAAGTGCCAGATTTTCGAAAAGCTGATTTTAATAGCCTAAGAATTTTTTTGGGTCAAATAGATTGGAAAGTCTTGGATATGGGGGTGTGGGCCGGTCTTGGAGCGAGACATGAACCCAGCGATAGGTGATGTAAAAGGGGATTTCGATGTGGATTTAATATATAACTTATTTAAGAATATTCTAAACAAAGCACAGGAACGTAGTATACCATACAAATTGAATAGATCGAATACCAATGACCCAAAGTGGATAACAAATAATTTAAAGAGCCTTATAGGTAAAAAGAGAGCTTGGTACAAAAGAATTAAGAATGGGGAAATCAGTTTAGAACAGGAATTCATACAACTGGTTAGAAATGTTAAAAAAGAGATTAGGAAAGCAAAAAGAAACTATGAAGTTCGCATAGCAGAGCAAGCAAAGTCAAATCCTAAAGGTTTTTTTCAGTTATATCGAACTAAGACTAGGGAAAGGATTGGTCCATTAAAATCTGAGACAGGTCAAATAACGGATAATGACAAGGAGATGAGTAGTATCATCTCCGAAGTAACGAAGGAGGAGACCAGCAGTAAAGGGACCTCGTCTTGGAGAGTTGCGAAAGACAGGGGCCTTAAGAAGACTTTGATAAAGCCGCCTTCAAACGCCATAGCAACTTCAAATTCATTTGACGTTTTGGAGGACGAGTGCTGTGGAGAGACTGTGGATCGCGCAAAAGGGAAAGCAACGAAGAGAAAGGAAGCGCAGGCCCCTCAGAAAGTAAAGGAAGTACCTAAGCAAACATTAGTTGTGGGAGATTCCCAGATAAGGTATTTGGATAGAACGTTTTGTGCTAGAGATAGGGGGAACAGGTTAAGGGTTTGCTATCCCGGAGCTGGCATTGGTGATATTATAAACAACATGAATGATATTATGGCTGGTAATGGGAACAATCCCATTATTTGCATTAGCGTGGGAGGAAATGATGTTGGTCGAGTCAGGAGTGAGGAACTGATTCAGAGGTATAAAACAGCCATAGAGTTAGTTAGGAGCAAGGGAGGAATCCCGATCATATGTGGCATTCTTCCAAGAAAGGGAGTGGGAAATGAATGGATATCGAGGGCACTTGGTGTCAATTGCCGGCTGGAAAGATATTGCAAATCAAATGCAATATCTTTCATAGACAACTGGGAACACTTCTATGGAAGAAATGAAATGTATGCTCGTGATGGGGTGCATCTATCGAGAGCTGGGGTTGTTGCTGTTGCGAACTCGCTAGAAGAAGTGGTTAGAGGTGTTTGTTTGGGTTTAAACTGTTAGTAGATAGAGGTATGGGAATTGATTTGGAGGAAGGAGGTAATAAAAGTATGTGTTTGTTGGAGAAAGGAATTGGCAAAACGATCAGGGAAAGAGAAGGTCCGCAAAATAACAATTCACTTAGGGTATATTACACTAACAGTAGAAGTCTAAGAAATAAAATTAACGAATTAAATGCTCTTGTCTGCACAGAAAAAATAGATATTATTGCACTTACCGAAACGTGGATGAATGTAGAAAATAGAGAACTATTAGCTGAATATCAAATATATGGATTTAAACTATTTCACACAGATAGATATATTAGACGAGGAGGTGGAGTAGCCATATATGTTAGGGACAATTTGAAATGTAGTCTCAAAGAGGGAATCAAAACAGAGCCACACACAGAAACTATTTGGATTGAATTAAACGAAAAAGCTAATAATATTATAATAGGAGTAATATATAGGCCACCAAATTTAGACAGAATGGAAGCAAAGCATCTATGGGATGAAATATCTAGAGCATCTAGATCTAACAGTATTTATGTCATGGGTGACTTTAATTTTAGCGGAATAAACTGGTTGAACAAAACAGGGAATAGTGAAGCAGAAGATTTTCTAGAATTAATTGACGATTGCTTTCTTACGCAACACATTAAGGAACCAACACGGGAAAATAATATTTTAGATTTAGTGTTAACTAACAGGGAAACGCAAATTAATGACATCGAAATAGGGAGTGAGCTAGGGAGCAGTGATCACAAAGAAATCAGATTTAGCATAGAATGGAATAGACCAGTAGGAGAAAATTCTGTTAAAGTGCCAGATTTTCGAAAAGCTGATTTTAATAGCCTAAGAAATTTTTTGGGTCAAATTGATTGGAAAAGCTTGGGTATGGGGTGTGGGCCGGTCTTGGAGCGAGACATGAACCCAGCGATAGGTGACTTAAATGGGGATTTCGATGTGGATTCAATATATAACTTATTTAAGAATATTCTAAACAAAGCACAGGAACGTAGTATACCATACAAATTGAATAGATCGTATACTAATGACCCAAAGTGGATAACAAAGAATTTGAAGAACCTTATAGGTAAAAAGAGAGCTTGGTACAAAAGGATTAAAAATGGGGAGGTCACTTTAGAACAGGAATTCGTACAACTGGTTAGAAATGTTAAAAAAGAGATAAGGAAAGCAAAAAGAAACTATGAAGTTCGCATAGCAGGGCAAGCAAAGACAAATCCTAAAGGTTTTTTTCAGTTATATCGTACTAAGACTAGGGAAAGGATAGGTCCATTAAAAACTGAGACAGGTCAAATAACAGATAGTGATGAAGAGATGAGTAGTATTTTTAATAAATATTTTGTATCTGTATTTACTAAAGAGGAACTTAACAATATGCCTTCAGCCGAACAAGTCTATGTGGGTGGGGACGAGGACAGGTTGACGAGTTTAGCAGTTACCAGGGAGGATGTTCTTAAACAAATAGTAAAACTCAAACCAAACAAATCCCCAGGGCCGGATGAAGTGTTTGCTAGGGTGCTTAAAGAATGCAAAGAGGAGCTTTGTGACCCACTGTCAACCATATTTAATAAATCAATAGAGTCAGGCAGAGTGCCAGAGTTTTGGAAAGTTGCTAATGTGATACCAGTTTTTAAGAAAGGAGATAGATCACTTGCGTCTAACTATCGACCAATTAGCCTAACGTCTATTGTGGGAAAGTTACTCGAATCTATAATAGCAAATAAAATTCGTCTTCATCTTGAAAAACATAAATTAATAATTGAGTCGCAACATGGTTTTATAAATGGCCGTTCATGTTTAACAAATTTGTTATCTTTTTATTCTAGCATTGTTGAGGCAGTTGATAGTGGTAAGGATTGCGATGTTGTATACCTTGACTTTAGCAAAGCTTTTGATACAGTGCCACATGAAAGACTGATTAAAAAAATAGAGTCTCATGGTATTGGGGGTGCTATATTAAGCTGGATTAGGGCATGGCTATACCAAAGGAAACAGAGAGTTAGTATAAATGGAATCAAGTCAGAGTGGGAAAATGTTGTAAGTGGAGTGCCTCAAGGCTCTGTCCTGGGACCTCTGTTGTTTATAATATATATAAATGATTTAGATTCAGGTTTGAGTAGCAACATTTGCAAATTTGCCGATGATACGAAAATCGGTAGGGAAATTAATTCGGAGGAGGACTCACTATCACTTCAAGTTGATCTAGATAGGGTTTTGAAATGGTCAAAGGATTGGCAGATGCAGTTTAATGCTGATAAATGTAAAGTTCTGAGGTTAGGTAATGATGATAGAGTTACAAGATACGAGCTAGATGGTGTTGTGATTGCGAAGTCGGACTGCGAATGGGATCTGGGAGTTATGATTAGTAAGAATTTAAAACAAAAGGATCAATGCATAAATGTTCGTAATAAGGCAAATCGGACACTTGGATTTATTAATCGCAGCGTTAGTAACAAGACACCTGGTGTGGTTCTCAAGCTATATCTTGCTCTAGTTAGGCCCCATTTAGATTATGCAGTTCAGTTTTGGTGGCCATATTATAGAATGGATATAAATTCACTTGAACGTGTCCAGCGTAGGATGACTAAGTTAATTCCCCAAATTAGAAATCTTTCATATGAAGAAAGATTAACAAAGCTTAAGTTGCATTCACTGGAAAGGCGAAGAGTTAGGGGTGACATGATAGAGGTTTACAAGTGGATGAATGGACATAACCGGGGGGATATTAATAGGGTATTAAAAGTATCAACACAGGACAGAACACGAAACAATGGATATAAATTGGATAAGTTTAGATTTAGGAAAGACTTGGGTAAATACTGGTTCAGTAACAGGGTTGTTGATTTGTGGAACCAATTGCCGCGTAACATTGTGGAGGTGGGGTCCCTCGATTGTTTCAAGCACGGGTTGGACAAGTATATGAGTGGGATTGGGTGGTTATAGAATAGGAGCTGCCTCGTATGGGCCAATAGGCCTTCTGCAGTTACCTTTGTTCTTATGTTCTTATGTATTTTTAACAAATATTATATATCTGTATTTACTAAAGAAGAACTTAACAATATGCCTTCAGCCGAACAAGTCTATGTGGGTGGGAATGAGGACAGGTTGACTAGTTTAGTAGTTAACAGGGAGGATGTAATTAAACAATTAGAAAAACTAAAACCAAACAAATCCCCAGGGCCGGATGAAGTGTTTGCCAGGGTGTTTAAAGAATGCAAAGAGGAGCTTTCCGAGCCACTGTCTACCATATTTAATAAATCAATAGAGTCAGGCAGAGTGCCAGAGTCATGGAAGGTAGCTAATGTGGTACCAATTTTTAAGAAAGGAGATAGATCACTTGCATCAAACTATCGGCCAATTAGCCTAACGTCTATTGTGGGAAAGTTACTTGAATCAATAATTGCAAATACAATTCGTCTCTATCTTGAAAAACATAAATTAATAAATGAGTCACAACATGGTTTTACAAATGGCCGTTTATGTTTAACAAATTTGCTAACATTTTATTCCAGCATAGTTGAGGCAGTTGATAGTGGTAAGGACTGTGATGTTGTGTACCTTGACTTTAGCAAAGCTTTTGATACAGTGCCACATGAAAGACTAATTAAAAAAATAGAAGCTCATGGTATTGGGGGTGCTATATTAAGTTGGATTAGGGCATGGCTATTCCAAAGGAAACAGAGTTAGTATAAATGGGGTTAAGTCAGAGTGGGATAATGTTGTTAGTGGAGTACCTCAGAGGTCTGTCCTGGGACCTCTGTTGTTTATAATATATATAAATGATTTAGATTGAGGTTTGAGTAGCAACATTTGCAAATTTGCCGATGATACGAAAATTGGTAGGGAAATTAATTCGGAGGAGGACTCACTATCACTTCAAGTTGATCTAGATAGGGTTTTGAAATGGTCAAAGGATTGGCAAATGCAGTTTAATGCTGATAAATGTAAAGTTCTGAGGCTAGGTAATGATGATAGAGTTACAAGATACGAGCTAGATGGTGTTGAGATTGCGAAAGGGATCTGGGAGTTATGATAAGTAAGAATTTAAAACAAAAGGATCAATGCATGAATGTTCGTAATAAGGCAAATTGGACACTGGGATTTTTTAATCGAAGCGTTAGTAAGTAGACACCTGGTGTGGTTCTTCAGCTATATCTTGCTCTGGTTAGGCCCCATTTAGATTATGCAGTTCAGTTTTGGTCGCCATATTATAGAATGGATATAAATTCAGTTGAACGTGTCGAGCATAGGATGACTAAGTTAATTCCCCAAATTAGAAATCTTTCATATGAAGAAAGATTAACAAAGCTTAAATTGCATTGACTGGAAAGGCGAAGAGTTAGGGGTGACATGATAGAGGTTTACAAGTGGATGAATGGACATAACAAAGGAGATATTAATAGGGTATTAAAAGTATCAACACAAGACAGAACACGAAACAATGAGTATAAATTGGATAAGTTTAGATTTAGGAAAGACTTGGGTAAATACTGGTTCGGTAACATGGATGTTGATTTGTGGAACCAATTACCGCGTAACGTGGTGGAGGTGGGGTCCCTCGATTGTTTCAAGCGTGAGTTGGACAAGTATATGAGTGGGATTGGGTTGTTATAGATAGTAGCTGCCTCGTATGGGCGAATAGGCCTTCTGCAGTTACCTTTGTTCTTATGTTCTTAGGTGTTGGCATCATACCAGATACCTAGAGACTTGGTTAATTTGTCTGGAAGATTTTCATATTCACTTCCATACATCTCTTGTTGTGCACGTTTGATCAAATAGAGGATAGGATTGGGAAACTTATGTCTGATTCCTATCTTAGCAAGAAGATCAAATACATGTGCTGTTACTCTTAGTAACTTACTCAAGTTGGAATAATTGTGAGGGTTAATAGCTAATATCCGATGAGGTTCTGGGTCTGTCATGGGAGTAGTGATATTGGTCACTATGACTTGTGGTTTCTGTTTAGGCCACTGATCATTAACAAGCCATGAAGGTCCATTGAACCACATCGGAGACTTGATGATCTGTTTTAGTGACAGACCTTTCGAAAGGTAATCTGCTGGATTGTCGTTGGCAGGAACATGTCTGAATTTGTATCCTGCAGATAATTCATGGATTTCCTTAACACGATTGCTGACGTAGGGAGTTTTATTATTATTATTGTTTCGTACCCATTGTAAGACTGCCTCATTGTCTGACCACACTACGATTTCACCAAGGTGAATATTGTTGAGTGTCTTGGTCAGGCAATGAGCCAATCTTACTCCCACCAGCAATCCAGTCAACTCAATTTGAGGTAAAGATCTCTTCTTGATTGGAGCCACTCTTGCTTTTGATGTGAGTAAAAATGATTGTGCATTATTGACTAAGTAGGTTGCAGCGCCCTACGCTTTGCCAGAGGCATCGCAAAAGACGTGCAAATTTGTGGGTAAGTTTTGTCCTGAAGCATTACAAGGAAATTTCAAAGCACCTAATTGATTAATAAAATCCGTTGTGAGTGTTTGCCATTTATCTTGCAACTCAATTGACAACGGATCATCCCATCCCATATTTTTCTGTCAGCATTCCTGCATGAGGAGTTTATTAAACTCCTTTATTAAAACAGGACTAAGTAAGCCCAAAGGGTCAAATGGTTGACTGACATGCGAGAGTAATTTTCTCATGGTAAGGGTTGAATGATTTGTTTGTACTGACTTGACATTCATCTCGTCGGTAACTGTGTTCCATTCCACGCCCAGAACTTTTAATTGATTAGGTACCAGATAACCAGGAAACTCTTTCTCGATCATCTTGTTTAATAGTTTATTGTTTGAGGCCCATGATTGTAGTGGCATATTGGCTCCTAGCAACTCACGATTAGCCTCATGGTAGATTTCTAACAATTTAAATTTGTCATTAGTGGTTCCCTGGAAGTTGTCCACATACAAGTTGTTGCTAATTTCTGCTTTATAAGAGCTATTTGACTTCTTCAAATGTGTATCTAACGTTGCTTGAAGTAGAAACGGTGAAGAGGTCGCGCCGAATAGCACAGAGGCAAACCTGTAGGTTACGACATCACTGTCAGGATCCAGTGGATCCTTAATCAGGAGAAATTTGGTATAATCATGATCCTCCTCTTGTAAGTCTACTCTAAGGAAAGCTTTACTGATATCAGCAGTATAAGCAAAAATACCAGTACTGAATTGTAACAATACGTTGTATAGCCTTTGTGTTAGGCTAGGTCCCGTTTGGAGAAACTCATTCAAGGACACGCTGTTTGCCTTCGCTTTGGCACTACAGTTAAAAATTATACGTATTGGTGTCGTCACTGAGTCTTTCATTACAGTGTGATGAGGTAGATAGTGACCTATTTTTCGGTCATCATTATCAACAACTTCAACAAATTTACTGTCCAGTTGTTGTTGAATTAATTGATGATACATGTTCAATTTATCTGGGTGTTTCTGTAGCCGTATTAATTGAGACTTTAATTGGGAGGCTGTCATGAAATAATTAATTGGAAGTTGTGGATGATTCAACTTCCATGGCAGTCTCACCTAGAGGGAATCAAAACAGAGCCACACACAGAAACTATTTGGATTGAATTAAACGAAAAAGCTAATAATATTATAATAGGAGTAATATATAGGCCACCAAATTTAGACAGAATGGAAGCAAAGCATCTATGGGATGAAATATCTAGAGCATCTAGATCTAACAGTATTTATGTCATGGGTGACTTTAATTTTAGCGGAATAAACTGGTTGAACAAAACAGGGAATAGTGAAGCAGAAGATTTTCTAGAATTAATTGACGATTGCTTTCTTACGCAACACATTAAGGAACCAACACGGGAAAATAATATTTTAGATTTAGTGTTAACTAACAGGGAAACGCAAATTAATGACATCGAAATAGGGAGTGAGCTAGGGAGCAGTGATCACAAAGAAATCAGATTTAGCATAGAATGGAATAGACCAGTAGGAGAAAATTCTGTTAAAGTGCCAGATTTTCGAAAAGCTGATTTTAATAGCCTAAGAAATTTTTTGGGTCAAATTGATTGGAATGGCTTGGGTATGGGGTGTGGGCCGGTCTTGGAGCGAGACATGAACCCAGCGATAGGTGACTTAAATGGGGATTTCGATGTGGATTCAATATATAACTTATTTAAGAATATTCTAAACAAAGCACAGGAACGTAGTATACCATACAAATTGAATAGATCGTATACTAATGACCCAAAGTGGATAACAAAGAATTTGAAGAACCTTATAGGTAAAAAGAGAGCTTGGTACAAAAGGATTAAAAATGGGGAGGTCACTTTAGAACAGGAATTCGTACAACTGGTTAGAAATGTTAAAAAAGAGATAAGGAAAGCAAAAAGAAACTATGAAGTTCGCATAGCAGGGCAAGCAAAGACAAATCCTAAAGGGTTTTTTTCAGTTATATCGTACTAAGACTAGGGAAAGGATAGGTCCATTAAAAACTGAGACAGGTCAAATAACAGATAGTGATGAAGAGATGAGTAGTATTTTTAATAAATATTTTGTATCTGTATTTACTAAAGAGGAACTTAACAATATGCCTTCAGCCGAACAAGTCTATGTGGGTGGGGACGAGGACAGGTTGACGAGTTTAGCAGTTACCAGGGAGGATGTTCTTAAACAAATAGTAAAACTCAAACCAAACAAATCCCCAGGGCCGGATGAAGTGTTTGCTAGGGTGCTTAAAGAATGCAAAGAGGAGCTTTGTGACCCACTGTCAACCATATTTAATAAATCAATAGAGTCAGGCAGAGTGCCAGAGTTTTGGAAAGTTGCTAATGTGATACCAGTTTTTAAGAAAGGAGATAGATCACTTGCGTCTAACTATCGACCAATTAGCCTAACGTCTATTGTGGGAAAGTTACTCGAATCTATAATAGCAAATAAAATTCGTCTTCATCTTGAAAAACATAAATTAATAATTGAGTCGCAACATGGTTTTATAAATGGCCGTTCATGTTTAACAAATTTGTTATCTTTTTATTCTAGCATTGTTGAGGCAGTTGATAGTGGTAAGGATTGCGATGTTGTATACCTTGACTTTAGCAAAGCTTTTGATACAGTGCCACATGAAAGACTGATTAAAAAAATAGAGTCTCATGGTATTGGGGGTGCTATATTAAGCTGGATTAGGGCATGGCTATACCAAAGGAAACAGAGAGTTAGTATAAATGGAATCAAGTCAGAGTGGGAAAATGTTGTAAGTGGAGTGCCTCAAGGCTCTGTCCTGGGACCTCTGTTGTTTATAATATATATAAATGATTTAGATTCAGGTTTGAGTAGCAACATTTGCAAATTTGCCGATGATACGAAAATCGGTAGGGAAATTAATTCGGAGGAGGACTCACTATCACTTCAAGTTGATCTAGATAGGGTTTTGAAATGGTCAAAGGATTGGCAGATGCAGTTTAATGCTGATAAATGTAAAGTTCTGAGGTTAGGTAATGATGATAGAGTTACAAGATACGAGCTAGATGGTGTTGTGATTGCGAAGTCGGATTGCGAAAGGGATCTGGGAGTTATGATTAGTAAGAATTTAAAACAAAAGGATCAATGCATAAATGTTCGTAATAAGGCAAATCGGACACTTGGATTTATTAATCGCAGCGTTAGTAACAAGACACCTGGTGTGGTTCTCAAGCTATATCTTGCTCTAGTTAGGCCCCATTTAGATTATGCAGTTCAGTTTTGGTCGCCATATTATAGAATGGATATAAATTCACTTGAACGTGTCCAGCGTAGGATGACTAAGTTAATTCCCCAAATTAGAAATCTTTCATATGAAGAAAGATTAACAAAGCTTAAGTTGCATTCACTGGAAAGGCGAAGAGTTAGGGGTGACATGATAGAGGTTTACAAGTGGATGAATGGACATAACCGGGGGGATATTAATAGGGTATTAAAAGTATCAACACAGGACAGAACACGAAACAATGGATATAAATTGGATAAGTTTAGATTTAGGAAAGACTTGGGTAAATACTGGTTCAGTAACAGGGTTGTTGATTTGTGGAACCAATTGCCGCGTAACATTGTGGAGGTGGGGTCCCTCGATTGTTTCAAGCACGGGTTGGACAAGTATATGAGTGGGATTGGGTGGTTATAGAATAGGAGCTGCCTCGTATGGGCCAATAGGCCTTCTGCAGTTACCTTTGTTCTTATGTTCTTCTTATGTTCTTATGTTAGTATTGTTTGTCTTTATAGACAACTGTGTCCAGATATTGCTAGTAAGTCCACGTGTCATCAGGGCTTGGTTTATCAGGGATAATACCTAAAGTGTTTAAATCCCACAGTCGAAATACAGGTGGATCAGACTCATTATCTTCAGATATTTCTCTGAAATATAGGGGGTGACTGTTCCGAGCCTAGTCACGCCACTATTGAATTGTTGGTTTGTTTGTTGGTTGATACAGATTTTGGCTGGAAAAGCACTGGTCCTGTTAGCAATTTGCCTCCAGCAGATGACAACAAATTCATTCCTAGTTGTCGGGTGAATCCTGTTATAAATCTGTAATAATAGTCAGCACCTATTAGGATACCAACGTCTGTGAGGCAGTCAGAATTTATTTTGTGATCTGCTAACCTCATGCGGTTACGTCTGAGATATTTCGCAGTGCGAGCTAGTCCTGTGACCTGCAGGTCTGAAGGAAGCTTATCTACTACTACCGCTTGTACTGAATTAGTGGAAGATCCAAGTCGTACTAATACTCTGGCTACTTGATATTCACGAGGTTCACAGTTAGTCAAGAACCCAGAGATATTTAATCTCACACGTTTGGCAGGTTTTAATTTCAACTGCTCAACTAATTGTTGTGTGATTAAAGTCTTCTGTGATCCTTGATCAAAAAGACCTCTAGTATTGACTCTAGACTTCCTATTAATTAGTTTAAGCTGAGCTGTAGGCAGAGTAGTATTATTGCCCGAATCAGTTGCAGGTACATTGATTTCTTGGTATACTTTGCAGTATTGAACTGTGGTACAATTCATAGAATCCTCCCGAGGTGTTATAGATTGTGATGATGTCTTTCTACATAAGGCATAATGATGCATACCTTTGTTGCATCTACTGCACAACCGTAGATGGACTACACATTTACTGGGGTCATGAGAACCCATGCACTTGGTGCATCTATGTAATTCTTGAAAGCGTTTAATCCTGGTATTAGAGTTAGGATAAACATTGATTTGTAAGTGACATGCTCTTGTTCACAGAACAGACACTTTCTCTCTCTTGCTGAATTTATCTTCTTGGCAGACACATCAACTACAGTCTCAGAGGGAGATACTGAATAAATACTTATGTTGCCACTCTTCTTTCTAGTGGATGGTGCAGTCCTACGCTTGAATTTACTAGACTTGTTCAAAGTTGATTTTGGTTTGACTGAATTGTCAATATTAGGTTCCTTGGACTCAGGTTTAATCTTATCATGAATTTTCAACCTGTAGGCCATTATTCTTAACCCGTCGAACATTTGCTCAACAGTGAGAAACTCGGTTTTATAGTGTGAGCAGATTTCTGCTAAAATATTTCGAGGTAATTTCCTCTGTATAAGTAACTTAATTGACCATTCGGAGCTGGTACATCAACTTTAGTACCTAAGACCTTCACTAGAGACTCTACTTCTAGCCTAAAGCTCTGAAGTGAGTCTGGTCGGTTACTTGGTGCATTCAGATCCAGTAACTGATAATATAGGTTAGCTATACTTAACTCTTTGTTGCAATAGTTCAACTTCAGCAGTTTTATAGCTTCTTCATAAATGTTCTCAGTGAGAGCTAGGTTATTTATAACCTTTTTAGCCTCCCCTTTGAGAAGACTGTTTAGGTAAGAGAATTTAGAAACCTTATCAAGAGAAGGTTTTTTATGTATATGAACTTCATATGAAGTCCAAAATGTGTCCCAATTTTCTTCATCCAGTCCTGCAAATGTAGGTAAGTCTAAAGTAGGTAGACGAACCTCAAGTAGTTGTACACTGGATTGAGATACAGTATTGTTTGCATTGAATTCATGTTGACTTACTAAATTATATAGTACATTAAGCTTATCTTGAGTGTCATCTTCATACTGAGAAGTTTCTGCTAGAGTTTGATCTATTTCATCAGGATCAGTTTCTGTTGCATTCAGTATGTCAAGATAAGACCTGATTGTACATCTGACTTGATCAAATTTGAGATCAGCTACTCTCAATGATATTTCTAATTGATGGTAATCAATGGGAGTTGCTTTAGATAAAGTTTCTGACTTATTGATCAGTCTGGTTAAATGATCTTTAAGGCCAATATAGGTTCTCCTTAATTGTTCAGGAGTAGCCATGATGGCTTTAACCCTTTAACTGCACAACGCACCTGCAGGCCCAGGCTTTGGGTGCGCAACGCACCTCTGGGTGTTTTTATTTTTCACGTTGTATTCAAAACTCCCGCGGCTACATGGGGTTCACATCAGCTTCGTCAGGGCTCTTGTAAACAGACGCCATCTTTATAAAAAATCATGGTCCACATTGCCGGGTGTCAAAGCCTCAGTAGTGAGTGAGCAATCAAGTCTGGCGCTTGCAGCATGAGCGCACAGCACTGCTGTTCAGCGTGTGACCACAGCATCGCCTAATATTGTCATTATATATATATATATATATATATATATATATATATATATATATATATATATGCAGAATAACCACATATGAAAAATAGAAAATGCTTAACGCGTTTTCGGCTAATTCGCCTTCATCAGAGCAAAGTAGAATGAAAGTAGTAGAATCATTCTACTTTGCTCTGATGAAGGCGAATTAGCCGAAAACGCGTTAAGCATTTTCTATTTTTCATATGTGGTTATTCTGCATACTTGGATCAGTGTTTTTGTGATCATTGTTGCATATATATATATATATATATATATATATATATATATATATATATATATATATATATATGTATATATATATATATATATATATATATATATATATATATATATATATATATATATATATATATTTATATATATATTTATATATATATATATATATATATATATATATATATATATATATATATATATATATATATATATATATATATATATATAATCTGTTTTATTTAGCCATGATAGTATTATAGAAGAGCCTGAGTGTGATAATGACTGGGTATAATCTTCAAATATCAGTGATTCAATGCTGTTCACGATGTTCACAGCGCTAGCCACAGCACCACAGCATTATTTCGTCCATCTAGGAATCTTCAAACGACTTTTTAGGTTCCTTTTCAAAATAAACTTGCGATCAATTTTTCATTTACAGGTATTAGCGATCAGGATTGTGGTTATAATTAGCGTTGTGTGTAGGAAGGAGGAATTTGGGTAAGGGAGGAAGGGAGAGAATTGAGGTAGCCTCACTGTGTGGCAGCCACTCTTGTTTTGCTCACCATACTAGCTTCTTGGTTCGCTATGGGGAACACACATGTACATGGGTATATACAGTGTGTGTGAATAGTGTAATAACAGCAACAGGAGTATGTTGAGAGGAGCTATTTTGGTGAGGGAGGTGACGTCGTAATCGTAGCGTTGTCTGCTGTGTGATTTGTCATGCAGTGTATGGTGGCCACTGTACTGTTTGGACACAATACCGGCTTACTTGCATAGTTCTGGTAAATAAAACATGTAGATAGGTATATATATAACATGTGTAAATAGTGTAATAAGAACAATAACAGTATGGTGGGAGGAGCAATGTTGGCGAGTAAGATGTTGGAGTGAGGGAGACTGGCTGGGTGTGACTGCTCACACTCGCTGTGTTCTGAGTGTGTTGATGGTGAATGTAAATAGTGTGTGACAGTGTATAGTGTGTACATATGTTGTAAATATACATATATGAACATGAACCATTGGTGTGAATAACTGTATGATTTGGAGGAGCAATGTTGGAGGAGTGAGGGAGGGATGGCTGAGTGTGGGTGCTCAAACTCGCGGTGTTCTGAATGTGTTGATGGTGAATGTATATAGTATGTACATATGTTGTAAATATACATAAATGAACATGAAACATTGGTGTGAATAACTGTATCATTTGAAGGAGTAATGTTGGTGAATACAATGTTGGAGGAGTGAGGGAGGGCTGGCTGGGTGTGACTGCTCACACGTGCGGTGTTCTGAATGTGTTGATGGAGGATGTATATAGTGTGTGACAGTGTATAGTCTGTAAATAGATTGTATATATACATAAATTAGCATGATACATGGTAAATATGTGCAACATATGTGTACACAAGTGTCATGCACGTAACACAGTGTCCTCAGACAGTACGGATGTTTTACTGCTATAATATAGTGTACGTGTTCATTATACATAGGATTAGCACGTAAAAACAAATAAAATGTGTTTGGAACTGTGCGCAAAAAAATGAACACAAATATATTCGCGGCAACTCGCACGCCCCGCCATGGGTACCCCACCGGCCCCGGGAGCTTACAGCACGGGCGAACGGGGAATGATGACATCACGCGCCAACTTATGGACCCCATAGCAGCCAAAGTAAGTACACGTTCTAATTTTTTTTTTGACATACAAATACTGAGGGAAGGGTTTTTGACACTTTACAAAAACAAAATAATTTTTTCAAGAAAATTTATTTCCTGCGCACTTGGGGGGGGGAGTGTCATATTTATAGGCCGCACAGTTAAAGGGTTAACCCTTAAACTGCGCAACGCGCTTGCAGGCGCACGTCTGGTTTGCACAACGTGCCTCCTGGTATTTGTATTTTTCACGTTCCATTCAAAACTCCCGTGGCTACATGGGGTTCACATCGGCTTCCTCAGGGCTGAGAAATCATGGTCCATATTGCCGGGTGTCAAGAGCCTCAGTAGTGAGTGTATTGTATACTGGCAGCAGGTTTTCTTTTAAACATGTCTCATTGAATATGACCGCATATTCTATATTTACTATCTTCTGATTTAGGGCTTCTATCCCTCTAACTATTTTCTTAGCATCAGGGCTTAGCTGAAAGAGGAGTTCTCCAAAACTCATTTTCGTAATCCTATGTTGGTGGGCTTAGTATATAAAGTATATACCTAGTATATACTAAGCCCACCAACATAGGATTGTGCCTGAACGGTAGAAGTGAGTGCCCCCAAAGATACAAAGCCAGTGTTCTCAATGCTTATATTCGTCAAGCGCTTACCCACTGCTCCGAATGGAGCAACGTGAGTAGAGAGTTTGAAAGAGTAACTCAGGTATTGGTGAACAACGGATATAGCAACGCGGAAATAAACGCTGCTATAAGAAGACACTTGGACCGATGGTATAATTCTGAACCTAGAACAGAAACCACCATACCTCCAATAAAACTATATTACAAATCAGCCATGCACAGTGAACATATAAAGAGGAAAGAATAATGAAAGAAATAATCCGTAAAGGAGTAAAAAGCATTACTCCTAACCAAAACATAGACCTGATCATATTCTACAAAACCAAGACTTCCGAACTCCTTATCAAAAACAGCCCGAAGCGGATGGAGAACCCTCTACAGCAGTCAAGCGATGTATAAATGTACACTCCCCCCCCCCACGAAGGATGTAACCTTCAATCTAAGTACATAGGTATGACGTCGAGCAAGCTGACGAGGCGTTTGACATGTCATCTTCAATCCGGTGCCCCCAGGAATCACATGAGACAAGCCCATGACATCACCCTAACAAGAGAAATGTTGAACAAAAATACCTGCATAATAGACAAAACCCAAGATGCAAGAAGATTACAAATTCTTGAAGCAATTCACATAAGAATAGAACAACCTACCATGAACAACCAAATCACGGAACTAATTACTCTACCCACCATGAAAGTAAAGACAAGACCAGAACATAACGATGCCAACATAGAAGACACTGTGCAACATAAAAGCCAATTACACCTAATTAATTTTTGTATGTAGATAGGAGCTGCCTCGTATGGGCCAATAGCCCTTCTGCACTTACCTTTGTTCTTATGTTCTTCATACCCCTATTTATCCCTTATGTATCCCCCATGTTTTTAGCTTTATTGTCTTATAACCTGACCCAGTGCGGGTATAAATCAACCCGCAACAACAACATCTGTCATTTGGTTGTTGTCATGAGATGACAACAACATCTCTTTCCAGGCGATTAACGATGCATAAGCAACAGGGCTCCATTAAGGAACATATAATCTCTTCCCACAACCAAACCATCACCAGAGAAATCTTAGCAAACAACACAGAAATCATCGATAGATACAGCGATAGCAGGCGGCTTAACATCTGCGAGGCACTACACATCAAGAAGTCAACACCAGCAATCAACAGCCAATTAATGCACAACTATATTCTACCCACTTCAAGACTCCGCTCCAATATAGAAGCATCAAGAAATATGGGCCAATAGGCCCTCTGCAATTACTTCCATTCTTACCTTAAATACCCATTGTTTCGTGTTCTATCCTGTGTTGAAAGTTTCGTTCACCTCATCCAAAATTGTTGTAACATATCACCTCACCCAAAAATGCGGGTATAAAATGAAAAATATATATATATTTTAAGTTTTCAGCTGTTTAAATCATAGCATAAGGAAGAACTCTGTTTAGTGTTTGCATGTAATAGTTGTGTGTGTGTGTAAACTAAAAGTCTTTGAAAATGTAATAAGTTATTACAAAACGCGTTCAAGTGTCGCGTCAGACTAGAAATACAAATGAATTTTGGAGAATTGATTTTTCAATTACCATCAACAGTGAAAAGAAACATAAGAAAGATCGAGAAAATTCGTGTTAGAATTATTAATCTTAATTATATATATATATATATATATATATATATATATATATATATATATATATATATATATATATATATATATATATATATATATATATATATATATATATATTTATATATATATATATATATATATATATATATTATTAAATATGACCGAAAAAGTAAGATTAATAATTCTAACACGAATTTTCTCAATCTTTCGTACATTTCTTTTCACTGTTGGAGGTAAATCAAAAATCAATTCTCCAAAATTCATTTTTATTTCTAGTCTGACGCGACACGAGCGCGTTTCGTAAAACTTATTACATTTTCAAAGACTTTAGTTCACAAATACACAACTGAATAGAACTTACGCATCTCCGATTTTATATCTACATTTGAGTGAGGTGGAAGGGGTGATGTGGCATTAACACAAGACAGAACAAGATGTGGCATTAATAGGGTATTAATTTCATCAACACAAGACAGAACAAGAGTATTAATAGGGTATTAATTTCATCAACACAAGACAGAACACGAAACAATGGATATTGAATAGAAGTGTTTGTAGAAAGCCTATTGGTCCATATTTCTTGATGCTTCTATATTGGAACGGAGTCTTGAGGTGGGTAGAATATAGTTGTGCAATAATTGGCTGTTGATTGCTGGTGTTGACTTCTTGATGTGTAGTGCCTCGCAAACGTCAAGCCGCCTGCTATCGCTGTATTTATCGATGATTTCTGTGTTGTTTACTAGGATTTCTCTGGCGATGGTTTGGTTGTGGGAAGAGATTATATGTTCCTTAATGGAGCCCTGTTGCTTATGCATCGTTAAACGCCTAGAAAGAGATGTTGTTGTCTTGCCTATATACTGTTTTTTTTGGAGCTTACAGTCCCCAAGAGGGCATTTGAAGGCATAGACGACGTTAGTCTCTTTTAAAGCGTTCTGTTTTGTGTCTGGAGAGTTTCTCATGAGTAGGCTGGCCGTTTTTCTGGTTTTATAGTAAATCGTCAGTTGTATCCTCTGATTTTTGTCTGTAGGGATAACGTTTCTATTATCAATATCTTTCAGGACCCTTTCCTCCGTTTTATGAGCTGTGGAAAAGAAGTTCCTGTAAAAGAGTCTAATAGGGGGTATAGGTGTTGTGTTAGTTGTCTCTTCAGAGGTTGCATGGCTTTTCACTTTCCTTCTTAAGAAGGAAAGTGCATGGCTTTTCCACTTTCCTATCTTCCTCTGAAGTAATCCTCCTCATAATTTTTGCACCATCAGCAAACAACGAGAGGAACGATTCTATACCATCTGTGAGATCATTTACATATATCAGAAACAGCATAGGTTCAAGAATTGAACCCGCAGGTGACACTGGTGACTCCTCGCCAATCTGAGACCTCACCCTTCACAGTGACTCGCTGTCTTCTGTTGCTTAGGTGCTTCCAAATCCAATTATGTACCTTCCCTCTCACTCCTGCATTGACCACTGGCAACAATACACACAGTAACACCAGCACATGCATCACCACTAGTGAACACAATCTCACCAGCAACAACACCGCACACAGCACATCTGATGACTAACACCCTCACGATGGATAACCACGGTGAAGAAAATCTCCCTATCCTTCAATGGAACTGCAATGGAGTTCGCGGTAGACCTTATAACATTATACAATACGCTCGTAAACACCAAACTGACGTCATAGTGCTAAAAGAGACACTGGTGGGTGATGACTTCATCCCAAGGTTCAGCGGTTATCAGAAGTTCTCCCTGCTCGTTTGGGAAAGGAAACGGGGTCTTATTACCTATGTCAGTAGCACCATACCTGCACAGATTATTAATGACCTCCACATGGGGATGAGAATGACTCACTGGGGGTAACCCTTCACTTAAACTATAATTCCCTACATATAATCAACCTAAATGTGCCACAGAATTAACTTGACCTTGACACACTATCTGAATTTATTAACGAAGAACCTACCCTGCTGGTCGGTGACCTTAATGCCAGACACCCCCACTTTGATGCCAACTGTCATCACCCCAATGTCAATGAACGGAAACTGTCACTATGTTAGGGGGAAGTGAAAACCTTAGGGTCCTGGGTGATGAACAGCCAACTCACCTCAGAGGAGGAAGATTAGACTATACTCCTCTGCTGAATGCACAAGACACGGATGCCAGTACACACATTGTGCACAGTTTATGTAGTGACCACTGGGCACTGATTACCACCATCGACATGAGCAGGAGAAGGAAAGAGACAAATAAAAGAAAAAGGTTATCACTAGGACCGAAAATAAGGCCGCACTTCATAAACAAGTTGAGTGACTGGTCTCAGAAGACATTGATACATTTGTTGATGACCTTAATAACCAAATTGAGCACTGTCTCAGAGTACCACGAAGTACGACTGGGCGAAGTAACCCTCAGAAGAAGAAAATAAAATGTATGAGAACGATAACATAAAAATGCTCAATGCACATATGTAAAGGACATGAGTAGAGAGTACCGGAGACATCCCACTGAAACAACCAAGAGCTGTTTAAAACTATGTCAAGTAGCCAGGAAAGAAAAGTTTAAAGAGTGGGAGAGGCAATGGTTTGAGTTCACTAGCTCCATTGGAAGAGAAACATCTGCAAGAAAAGTGTCGGCAAAAATTCCGATAGCTAAGGGGGGCAGAACCCGGCCTGCGGCTCACAAAGTCCCTCAGGGTAAGGCTGAGGAATATTGTATTGTGGGTTGGGGGTGTTGTCGTCGTTGATCCTTCTTTCTGGACAACCCAACCCACAACTCGGTAGAGTGCTTATACTTTACCAGGAGATCACCCTGGGCGCTTCTGGCTCTTGAAGAGGGGCTCAACGTCACACGTTTAGGGGATGCGGCTCCAGTACTTAGCCTCGTTGTCACGTGCACACACCCACTCGAGCCGCTGTGACTCTCCACTCTCTCCTTATGTGATGTGATCTCCTCAATCCCCTTTGACTTATTAGTTTTCTATTCAACCCTGTCCATAGCGGTGGTTCTTGGTTCTTTCTCTCCCTCTCTCACTCCTTCTTTACTACATCCTGGGAAGCCTCACTAGGACAAGGGCAAGCACTAGCAAATTTGAATACATTTACTGGACAAAGCACATACACAATACATACACAAATATAATAATAATAATGAATCCTACACTCTATACTATTTCAGTCAAGTTGCACTCCAACACCATCAGAACTCTATCATCAGCTTATCAAGTGGTATCCTATCTCCTGACTCACCACCTAATATTACCAACCTCCTCAAGTAGGCCAAGTCTTATAATACAATGTTGCACTATCAGCAAGAGAATATATATATCTATAAACATGTACAAGGAAAATCAGCATATGAATGCAATAACATATATCAGTATAAATGTTCCTTGATACACAACAATGATCAATCGATCACCCTATCAGTCCTAGAACACATACATCTGTAGGTAATCCAGCCTACGACTGTAACTCTATACTTCAGTATAAACACTCCTCGGCACAAGAATGGCAAACAATCACTCACCTTTCACTGCGTCTTGCACGCTAATGACAACCAAACACTCTATCAACTCCCTACAAGTAATCATTTAGAACTCTCTTCCACATCTGGAAGTTCACTACCCTGATATCTTCAGGTTCTTCCGGGTTTAACTACCAGGATCCTCTGCAGCTCCTCCAGGCTGCTACACCATGAAGTTTTCCTTGAGCAACTATGGTGCTTCGCCACTTCTACTAGGGTCCTCCACAGCTCTCCTGGCTGCTACACCATGAAGTTTCCTCGAACAACTATGGTGCTTCACAACCTCTACAGAAGCATGTGACACTCCTCTTCACTGCTTCTCCTCACAGCTCGAGGTCCTCTCCTCCACTACCTTGGAGTCTCATCAACTACTCCCTCTGTGCTGGCTTCGAAGTTCTCAGCAACTTCTTCCCCAAAGACAAACCTGCAGCCCATTGACACGCCAATAAAAATGTTTCCTTATAAACACATAGACGAAATAATCCACACAATATGTTTGCATCCAACATCTATCTGCTCTCTACATGCAGTGAGAGTGGCCTCCCCCGTTTGGGCTGGTCCATGCTCCGCCTTGCCCAGCGGGCAGCTCCTCAACTCTGGGAGGGTCCTCCACCGCCAGTCAGTTGGCTTCAGGCGGTCGACGGGAGAGGACGTGTTGCTCGTCCCTCCAGCTGTCTCTCTCATCTCCATCCTCTTATTTAGGCTTCCTGCCTTACCAAAACATGTCTAACTTATCAATAAACACTTGCTACTGTCGCTGGGCACACGACCAACTGCAAGCAATCACTATAAACTGGCTTAAATCGTGCTTACCACAGATTGTCTAGTCGAGTGCGCTATCCCTCTAACGGCGTCTGATCAGGGCGCTCCCACAGCCCACGAAAATGTCTCTGGGCGGCTTGACAAACTCTCCTCGCCGTCCAGGACTTGAGACCACAACGTTCCCAGCTCGATTCCACAGCTGGCACGTCTGCACACTTCTCTTCTCTTGGAGATATATCACTCGGGGTTCCTTTCTAACGGGAGCTCAAATGGAGCACGGCTTCCCCTTGCGATGTCTGGCACTCAAGTGAGGGTCAAAGCCCTCCAGAAGCGAGCCTCACACCTCCAGCAAATTATCCACATCTGCTAACCAGTCATTTATCTATTTTCTTATTTAACCTCAAATCGTTCATCATATCCAACCAACTGTTTTACATCTGTGTCTTCACCTCTATATTTCCTAGACCTTCTAGTCAGGTCAGGCTTGATAAAATAATTCTCAAAGGTGAGGCTCGTTTTTCGGCTACCTGGGATCATAACAGGAACACAAGTGGTGTGATGCAGCATCCTCCTCCTCCCTCCCTGCAGAAATAAGCAGGGAACGACATAATGACAGAAGAATCAGGATAACAAGAGCACACTCTAGTGATGACGAGCATGGGCAACCAATCACAGCCCAGGACGTAAGGGGGGCTATGAAAAAGGGTAAAAGTACAGCACCTGGTGAAGATGCCGTCTCCTTCGACACCTCAATGCACTGTGTGAGGTGGCTGGGAATCCACTACTCCACCTGTTTAACAAATCATTCCTAAGTAGAGTGTTGCCCACACAATGAAAACACGCAATAATGGTTTTCATGCCGAAGCCCAATGTCCTATCTGTCACATGTCATGCACTTGCAAGATGCTTGAAAGGATCATCCTAAACCGACTGTTGCACAAAATAGGCAGGCTAGGGAAGGGGGTCAATGAATTTGTTAAAGGACGGAGACAAGCAAATTGTATAGTTAATTACTTGGTTAATAACAAAGCTAAGTATTCTGTATTTGTTGACATCAAAGGAGCCTTCGACAAAGCACAAGGGATTGCGATCCTGGACGAGCTTGCATGCCTGGATGCCAAGAGGAGACTCATGAAATGGATTGAACACTTTCTCACAGGGAAGAAAGCCAAGGTCTGCTTCAATGGAGCAATCTCGAGAACAACGAGTATGGAACTTGGGACCCTGCAAGGAGGGATCTCAAGGCCCACACAAATTAACATACTTATGAACGCCATTGCAAATATTGAACTTCCGGATTTAGTACAACAAGTGGGGTATGCAGATGATGCCCAACAAGCTCCCAACTTGGGAAAATTAAACAGTCCAAAGTCCTTGGAAGGAAATGTAGTGAACTCGGTTTCACTCTCTCAACAAACAAGACAAAAGCATACTCTCATCACAAGCAGGGAGAAAATGAAGAACTACAAATTAATGGTGTAACACTTGAATGGGTTTACCACAATTGCTACCTTGGCGTCACTGTCGGCTCTAACAAGGGGAAGAAAGACGAGCTCAACTAACTCATAGGAATATGCAAAAGTCGACTCAGGGCACCGAAAAAATGACCTGGAATGGGCATGGATCCTCTATTGCTGTGCATAAAATTATGTACACAGCCTATGTGAGCTCCGTCATAGACTATGACATGCCAGTTTCGTGCACCTACTCCCAAAGTGATATAAAAAAAACTTGAAAGGATAGAAATGAAGCCATGACAATCATTCTTTGAGTCCCAAGAACTGCCAAAACATCTTATCTAAGAGAGGAGGGTCCCTCCCCAGTGTTAAAAGCCGAATTCAGGAACTGAATGCTAAGCATGCAATTAAGATAGCCAGAGATCCCCATTACAATGATATTGCCAAGAAAAAACTGATTTCTATGCTACTTTCAGGGGGGAACAGGAGAAGCAAAAAATGGCATCACAGATCAGTCTGCTATCTCGAAGAACTTCACCTGCTTGAGCAAGCTCATGAGCTCATGCCTGTAGAGAGGGGACCTTCCTGGGTGGATGACCCATACAGAATCCTTATCAATGAAATGGCAACGAAAAAGTTCAATATGATTGCTCAAGAAATGAGGCCCAATTATCTGGAGGAAATCTAAAAAGAAGCCAGAAATGAGTTAGATCAAATCTACACTGATGGGACATCTAGCTCTGTCAATGGCAGGGCTGGTGCAGCATACACTGTCATTAGGAATAATGCCCTACAACGCAGAAATGAAGGAAAAGCCCGTATTGAGAACTATGCCTCTTCATCACAAGCGGAGCTAACTTCCATTGTTATGGCATTAAAATTCCTTGAATGAAACACTAACGGTGCAGTGATCGGCACTGATTCTAAAGCTGCGCTAGAAAGCCTTACTAAAAATCGGGCAGAAAATCTTGCGATAGTCGCTGAGATCAAGAGAGCAGTGAGAGTACTAACCAATAAAGTAAGAATCGTTAAATGTGTGTGGATCCCCTCCCATGTTGGAATCTGTGGAAATGAACGAGCAGATGTGCCGGTTGCTGAAGGAAACTACATTGAATACTTCATACCCAAAACTCCTCTACAAATTAGAGGTATCATCAGGCAATATCACCATGACAAGGGTACTGTGGAAAGTAGGATAGAAGAACAAATCAGTGAATCTGAACGCTAGTACAATGTGGTTGCAGCTGGCAATCCCAATCATTGTGGACAAAGAGGAAGTGACCGCGGGAGAGAGTCAGTAATAGCAAGAATTCGTTTTGGATACAAATATCAATGGAGATTCGGAATGGAAACAACATTTGATCAGAGGCGTTGCATAATCTGTGATGAGAGGGACGGACACCGCCGTGACCACTACCTGAGAGAGTGGACATGTAGGAGTCATTAGAAATATGTGTAGAATAATAAGCCCCACATTTTTTGAGTTAGGAAAACAGTATTTGTCAAATATAGATACTGTTCTTAAACGATTCCCCCCATATTGCACCCACAAGATAACATAAGATTTTAAGGGTTGACACATGTAAATATTCTTGTTTGATAAGCTGTTGACTTGAGACAGTTAAGCAAGTTCCAGCTGTGTCTGGGTATAAGGGACGATGAACAACCCAGTGGGTTTTCTTCCTATTGGGGTGTTGTACTTGCTGCTATTTGTGATTCATCTGATCACAAATGCCATATCATTAATGCAAACACTCAAACGACAAGGCCGACGGGTACTTATCAACTGGATGCCAAGTCAAGTGGGAATAATAGGAAATGACATTGCAGACAAAGCTGCAAAACTTGCAACTAAGAGATGAAATGTAGACATTTACATACCAGAGTCTATCACAGATTAAGAAAGTAATTAGAAACAGAGCAATGCAAAAGATGTACGGTGACCACAACACAGCAGTTGCAACATCAGGATCTGCAGGTTGGTACAAGAATTCAACCAACTACGAACCACTTAGTTTGATGAAAGGGAGCAGTAGAGCAACAGAAGTACACTTACATCGCATCAGGCTTGGATACCCATGTGCATGGGAAATAGGCTTACAGGTTCCGGAAGATGAGAGGAAATGTCAGCACTGTGGAGAAATGCTCGACAGACCACTGGAACATTATCTAACACAGTGCACAGTTACAAACCCATTAAGATTTCAACTTAGATTCAAAAGAGCAGAAGAAGTTGTTAAACACATGGGGACTGAAATCTTACTGAAGCGACCATACGAGTCATAAATACTCATACTCTGCCCAAGTAAAACAGAAACAAGCAACACTTAGTGGGCCGGCCAGAGGCTTAGGGCCCGCGTAGGAATATCCCTGCAAAAAAAAAAAAAAAAAAAAGGTATGTCCACTCACAGAATGAGTGGCGCTGCCCAATAAACTCGCCTCTCAGGGCAATATTTAAAAGACACATCGAACACTGTTATGTAGGACAGACGTAAATCCTCGTATTTATGTATCTGTGTATGTAGGTTAGATTAACATTTTATAAGAACTAGAATCAGCCTCTGTGGATGATTGTTCAATAAATCACTGAACTATATGATTAACAAATCGCTATCCCTGTCCATGGAGGACAGAATAAAATGTATATATGCTGATTATCGTTGTAAATGTGTTGCCACGTCTGTGGTAGAAAAAAAAAACTACTATACGAACCAAGTGTGTGTGGCAAGTGGAGTCCCTCAGAGGACAGTAAGACAACAACTGTCTCTAGTAACATATTGCGTCACTCAACCTTGAGCAGGACGGACCTCGCAACAACGCCTTCATTCAGTACTTGTGGCGCCCCACCCATCACACGAGGGTCGAGGTTAGGAGACTGCTGGAACGTGGGTGAGCGATTGTGGGGGTGGTAGTTAGTGGAGCGAGGTTGGGGGATTGTGGGGTGGAAGTTAGTGGAGCGAGGGTGGGGGATGGTGGGTTGGTGGTTAGTGGAGCGAAGGTGGCGGGTTGGGGTGGTAGGTAGTGGGACGAGGGTGGGGGATGGTGGGGTGGAAGTTAGTGGAGCGAGGGTGGGGGATGGTGGGTTGGTGGTTAGTGGAGCGAAGGTGGCGGGTTGGGGTGGTAGGTAGTGGGACGAGGGTGGGGGATAGTGGGGTGGTAGTTAGTGGAGCGAGGGTTGGGGGTGGTAGTTAGTGGAGCGAGGGTGGGGGATGGTGGGTGGAAGTTGGTGAAGTGAGGGTGGGGAATGGTGGGTGGAGTGAGGGTGGGGAATGGTTGGTGGAGTGAGGGTGGGGAATGGTTGGTGGAGTGAGGGTGGGGAATGGTGGAGTGAAGGTGGAAGTTGGTGGAGTGAGGGTGGGGAATGGTTGGTGGAGTGAAGGGTGGGGAATGGTTGGTGGAGTGAGGGTGGGGAATGGTGGAGTGAGGGTGGAAGTTGGTGGAGTGAGGGTGGAAGTTGGTGGAGTGAGGGTGGGGAATGGTGGGTGGAAGTTGGTGGAGTGAGAGTGGGGAATGGTGGGTGGAAGTTGGTGGAGTGAGGGTGGGGAATGGTGGGTGGTGGATCAAAAGTGCGAAAAATCCAAAGTACTACATATAAGGAGAGCCAAGAACAGGGGTGAGAGGGCAACCCATAGCGACACCGAAAGTTTGAGAAAATATTTTTCCATTGCAAGAGAAGGAGTTAGAGTCAACACAGAGCCTGATGAGTTAGTAGGGAGCGGGAGATGAAGAAGACCCTCAGTTGCCTTCTGACTAAGGGAAGATAGAACATCATCAGAGGCAATGTTAGTACACAGACTCAAGATCAATGATGAGCATCTTACAAGAGGGCTGCAGGCGCAATCTTCTCACGATATCCAGAGAGTTGAAATATGTGGTGCATATACTCACTTAGTTGTGCTTGCGGGGGTTGAGCTTCTGCTCTTTGGTCCTGCCTCTCAATTGTCTATCAACTTGTCTACATGCTCCTGAGCCTATTCGGCTCTTATCATATTTACATATGAAACTGTGTATGGAGTCTGCCTCCACCATATCTTTGCCTAATGCATTCCACACTGAAAAAATATTTCTAATGTCTCTGTGGCTCATTTGGGTACTTGACAGTAACTTGAAGCACCACAATGTAACTAATCACAAAAACTGTTTGAATGATAACCCACCTAAATTAAACTTAAGGAAAAATAAGTTAAATGAGTTCAAATCATCAATAAACAGCCAGTAGACACAGTGTTAGAGCCAAATAACACAAACTTCAGCGACTAATAACACAGACCAGTTTCAAGCCACACTACAAAGCGGCGCACCTCTCGGATCAATGCTCATGTTGGAGGCAAAATGTAAAAATGATTGATAAAATTCTCTTGCATCCAGCTTAGCTCCTGCCGGATCAACAGACATACAAGACAACCCAACAATTGACAGTATTTGCTGGTTGTTTTCTCTGATGTCAATGTGAAGGAAAATATGTTGGACTTCGTGGCATTAAAAGAAACAACTCGTGGTGGATACAATAAAAACGCGCTTGACAGAACCTTAAGAAATGCTGATGTTTCCTTAAAAAACTCATCAGTGTTGCAACAGCAACACTCCTTGAGGTTACCTTGAGGTGCTTCCGGGGCTTAGCGTCCCCGCGGCCCGGTCGTCGACCAGGCCTCCTCGTTGCTGGACTGATCAACCAGGCTGTTAGACGCGGCTGCGAGCAGCCTGACGTATGAATCACAGCCTGGTTGATCAGGTATCCTTTGGAGGTGCTTATTCAGTTCTCTCTTGAACACTGTGAGGGGTCGGCCAGTTATGCCCCTTATGAGTGTTGAACAGTCTAGGGCCTCTGATGTTGATAGAGTTATCTCTCAGAGTACCTGTTGCACCTCTGCTTTTCAACGGGGGTATTCTGCACATCCTGCCATGTCTTCTGGTCTCGTGTGATGTTATTTCTGTGTGCAGGATTGGGACCAGCCCCTCAATTATTTTCCACGTGTAGATTATTATGTATCTCACTCTAATACACTTTAAAACTGCAAGAATAATATAATTACATTTAATATTAATTTTTTTAAATTAGTTTGTAACAAAATGTGTATGTGACAATACAAAAGTTAGTGTAAATTTTGTTCATGTCTTGTGACTCAAACATCTGAGCTTTATTATTTGTGGCTCTTACATAAAGCAAGTTTGGCCGCCCCTGGCTTAGATCTTGCTTAGGCCTGCTTGGGGCAGGAAGAAGGCCAAGGGATGGGGAGGTAGGAGGTGCTCGGGGTAAGGGTGGAGTGAGCATTGTGTGGTATGGTAGGCACAGTGCAGGAGGGCAGGGAGGGTGTATTGGGGGGGAGGTATTTGGTGAAACGATTTAGGAGGTGGAGGGTAGTGGGGGTGGTGGTTGGTGGTGTGACGGTGGAGGGTAGTGTGGGATGTTGTTTGGTGGTGTGAAGGTGGAGGGTAGTGTGGGATGTTGGTTGGTGGTGTGAAGGTGGAGGGTAGTGTGGGATGTTGGTTGGTGGTGTGAAGGTGGAGGGTAGTGTGGGATGTTGGTTGGTGGTGTGAAGGTGGAGGGTAGTGTGGGATGTTGGTTGGTGGTGTGAAGGTGGAGGGTAGTGTGGGATGTTGGTTGGTGGTGTGAAGGTGGAGGGTAGTGTGGGATGTTGGTTGGTGGTGTGAAGGTGGAGGGTAGTGTGGGATTTTGGTTGGTGGTGTGAAGGTGGAGGGTAGTGTGGGATGTTGGTTGGTGGTGTGAAGGTGGAGGGTAGTGTGGGATGTTGGTTGGTGGTGTGTAGGTGGAGGGTAGTGTGGGATGTTGGTTGGTGGTGTGAAGGTGGAGGGTAGTGTGGGATGTTGGTTGGTGGTGTGAAGGTGGAGGGTAGTGTGTGATGTTGGTTGGTGGTGTGAAGGTGGAGGGTAGTGTGGGATGTTGGTTGGTGGTGTGAAGGTGGAGGGTAGTGTGGGATGTTGGTTGGTGGTGTGAAGGTGGAGGGGTGCCGGAAATCCTGACAACAATTACTAATCCCTGACATAACTAATTACAAATGGTTATGTCAGGTAATTACTAACAATACTAATATTACTAAGTTTGTCAAAGAGAGAGTACTGAGAGATTCTTTGGCAACAGTGAGAAGGTATTGCCTCAGCCAAGCAGTCCAGTACCTCATATTTCACTTAATGAAATTATAATATTTCCAGTTTTTAAGTTGAAATACTAAAGAAAGTATTCATTAAAGACTGGATATAACAGTAAATAACAAATAAAAGAAGTGTTCCACTCTTAGCTGATAATTAAGTTAGTTTAAACTAGACGCGTCCAGAACGTATCAAGGGGAGGAAACGGGGGTACGCTATGCAAGGCGTAGCACATGTAAGTTTTATTTTTTTTTTTATTTTTATAAAAGAATACACAATGTACAAAACAGACATCCGCCGAAAGAACAAGTTAAGAACATACACAGGACAATTTAACAAAGGAAGTAAACACGGATACACTAAACATGCCCAACAAAAACCAAGAAAGAAAACACATGACACAAGGCACCAAAAAAAGAGAACCCAGAAACGGGCACAGTATTTACCACAAAAAACAGAACATGACATAAAAAGCATACAATAGAAATAACATAAAACATAGACACATCCACACAACCTTAAGTACAGAAATACAAAAGGAGAGCGCACAGACAAGCCCAGCCCAACAACCCAAACACAGGTGCATAAAAGTACAGAACAACAGGCCTCCGAAACCCGAAGAGGCAAAATTACAAAACTACATTAAACAAAAAACATGGAAATACAGAAAATTGAAAGTCAAACAGAAATAACTGAGTACATTTTTTTTTGTCTTACTTCGTTTCCTCATGCATAATTAAAAAGACATAATACAAAGGCAGAACACAAAACACAAATCAAGAAAGAACAGATAAAAAAGACATAAATAGCCCAAGGCAAGGTACATGGCACATAAAAAGAGAAATAACAATCAGTAATGGCAAAAAGAACACCCATAACACAGGAACAGTAGTACATGAAAGGGGGGGAGGACAAAACATAAACCCGGGCACCCCAACCCCCACACAGAAAATCACAAAATACAGAAGAGGCACGCTCCAAAGACATAGGAGCATACAAGCATACATACCATAAAGAACAAAAATGCATAAAACATAAAACCCATACAAGGCAAACAAAAAGGCCCACGCAGGAGCCAGGGAAAACATAAAAACCACACCCACACACAAGCACACCCAAACGAACACACACCCACAGGAGCAACCACAACAGAAACAAAACAACCACACACACACACACACACACCCCGCCCAACCCCCGCCGAGGAGGCCCATCGGAGGACCGGGGACCTGAAACAAACCGGAACAAGACCCACCCAACCAACCCACAACCAACATCCACGAGCCCAACCCACGACCAATCACTCAAAAGCAGTCCCACGAACATACGCACCAGTAAACCAACCTCAAAAATCATCCGGAAAAGCACGCTGCAGCCACCACCAGGTGAACCGTAAGCGCCCTCTCAAAAACCCCAAAACCCTATCAACCCCATAACCCTCCCTCCGGCCAACCCACACACAATACACATAGTCAGCGACAAGAAGACAGAGCGTATTACGCACCCGTCGAGAGCCCCGCGGAAAAGACAAAAACAAAAACCGCAAAAAACCACCCGGACATCCCAGCCCACAAACCACGGCCAACACAGCACGAAACCAATCAAGCAAACCACTCAGCCTCTCACAAAAATAGAAAACATGTAACTGAGTTTCAGGCAAACCACAGTGGACACATGCGTCAGAGGCACGCAAACCCAGCATGCACAACCGGTCATTTGTCGCCAACGACAAATACAACATGCGAAACAACAACTCCCGCTGCTGCGGTGCCAAAAACCGCGCCCCTAACGCCGCCCACACCTCCCTTCAATCCCAACACGGGAATAAAGACTCCACCCGCGGCTGAACACGACAAAATAGAACCCCATAAATCGCCTTCACTGAGAGAGACATATAACCCGGACAACGACAGACAGCACGAAGAATGTCTACCGCCCATGAGTAAACAGGAGGGGTACAAAAGGCCACCTCCCGACAAACACCGCAATCCACCAAAAAACTAAACCGGACCGAACAATAAAAAATACACAAAGCATTGAGCCCCCCACCCAACGCTAAACCCTGACGCAACGAGACCCAGAACAGCGCCCGAGCCCTGGTAAACACATCAGGAATACCAACCCCACCTTCCCGCACCGCTAACACCAACGTCGAGCGACGAACCGGGTGGTAACGACCACACCACACGTACCTATAAACCTGACGTTTCAACCCCAGAGCCAGCCGGCGATCTAGGGGGAAACACCGAGCCACGAACCAGACACGTGACAGAACTTTACAAGTAACAAGCAACGCCCGCTGATAAATCGTTAACGGGCGCGCAGCCAACAACCCAACCGCAACACCAACACTACGAGAAACCGCACCCCAATTAAATTCCAAAGATCTCTCGTAAGAAGTGAACCAGGTGATCCCCAGAACACGCAGAGAGGAGACCACCGGAAACCAAGACCCCTCCCACACAAGGCGAGAGGACCACCCACCGATACCCATAAGACCAGATTTGGCACGATTGACCTGGGCCCCAGTGGCCAACTCAAACCTCTCAACCACGACCTGGACAGCCCGAACAGAACCAGCAGAGGCCACGAACAGGATGGTATCATCCGCATAACCGCAGATGGGTAACCGAAGATCAAAAGGCAGCCGGGGGGGACGGATCAACGCACAAGCCTTGACCGCCCGAAAAAAAGGCTCCTGAAAGAGCACATAAAGGAGCATGGAAAGCGGACAACCCTGCCTCACCGAACGGCGTACAGGGAAAGGAGCACTCAAGAACCCATTGATGCAAACCCGACTGCAACACTGAGCGTACAACATACGCACCCAACGAACAAACAAAGGCGGAAAACCAAGCCGCTCTAACACACGAAAAACAAAAGCTAACGAAACACGGTCAAAAGCCTTAGACCAATTTAGGCAAAGCATCGCTGCTGACAAGCGAGAGCCCGACACGTACAGAAGCACATCCCGAAATAACGCATTGCACTGCAGTAACGAGCGACCTGGAACACCACAAAACTGTTCCACGGAAACCACAGACGCAACCACACGGCGACACCGACCAGCTAAAATCTTGGACAGGATCTTATAGTCCACATTCAACAAAGTAATGGGTCTCCAGTTCGAGAAGAACCGCAAATCGCCCGGCTTTGGGAGCAGCCGCACAATCCCAACGCACTGAGACACAGGCAGAACGCACCCCCGAAGGCAAGTCCGGACCACTTCCAAAAGAACATCACCCAACACATCCCAAAAGGCAACATAAAACTCGACAGGAAAACCATCCGAGCCCGGCACCTTCCCGGAACGAAACGACCTCACCACATCGAAAAGCTCCCCCAACGAAACATCTTCCTCCAAACCAACACAATCAGCAGCAGACAATCCCGGAGCACAACCACCCAAAAAACCTTCCGCAATTGCGTCGTCCCCTACCACCTCCCCATAGAGCGCAACCATCTCCTGCCGCACATAATGCAACACACCACCGGTGTCCGAAACAACGGACCCATCCGGCCGTTGCAGAGCCGTAAAAAGAACACCGTTCCGCGCAGCCTTCACCTTCCCTAAAAGATAAGGAGAGAGCCGTTCCCCGTCAACACGTTCACTCACACGAGCACGCACACGAACACCCTCGGCCCACTCATTCTGCAAACCACAAATACGCTCCTTACACTCCGCAATCTCCCCAAAACAGTCAAACCCAGCATTGTACCGCACATACAACCGCGAAAGCCTCGCCTGGAACAACCGCAGCAACCCAAACCTTCCAGCAGCCTCACGTTTGGCAGCCACCCGAAAAAACAACCGACATTGCTCCTTACACCACTCCCACCAATCTAAAACAGAAGGAAAATCACACCGCCGGGCAAGAACCCCGACCCACCAAACCCGAAACTGCCCACAAACCCTCGGAGAACGCAACAACCCACAATTCAGCTTCCACCACCCCGCGCCGACCCGTACCTGACTGGGCACACCAACCCGGACCACCACGAGACTATGGTCCGAGAAAGCAACCGGGACAGTGTGGAAAGCAAACACAGAACACCCCCTGCCAGTAACATACACTCACTGTTAGTGTGAGAGTGAACGTGGTGTCTTCTAGTCCTCTTAAGGGTGTGAGGTCTAACATTCGCACCCTGGGCATGAGACTCCGGGCGGATATTCCGTCCTCTGTGCGCCTTATGGGGTACAACGTTCGGGTGTTTTACGCCCGTCAGCCGTGGACGTGTTATCGTTGTGGTCTTTTGGGCCATCAGGCTGGTGACTGTTCTGCGCCTGCTGTTGCACCAGTGAATCTCTTCAGTGAGGAGGATTTTCCGCCCCTTCCTGTGGGGGAGGATTCGGTGGGTGTGGACGTCTCTTCGGCTGAGGAGGTGCCCTCTGTGTCAGCTGTTGCTCCGCCTGTTGCGCCCCCTGTTGTTGCCGCATCTCCTCCGGAGGTTGTGTCTTCGCCTGCTCCGGCTAGTGTCCCTGAGCCTTTTCCGACTGCCGTTTGCTCGGACCCCTCGTCTTCCAGTTCTTCCTCTGCTGTGTCTGTCCCGGTCCCTGCACCCTCGCCGTCTGTTCCGGCTGTGCTGGGAGCTGGGGTGGATCCCACATTCCCTCCTGTGCCTGGCCTGGTGCCCCGTGTGGTTGAGGAGGCTGCCGTACTGCGGCGTGCGTCGGTTCGCTCGGCTGGTGCTGCGTGGGTCGCTGAGTCTGCCTCCGGGTCTGATGATGTGCGGCCCGAGCCTAAGCGTTCCCGGCGTTCTTCTGCGTGGGCTGAAGTTGGCGACTTCGACGAGTGTCGTCTTTCCGATGACGGTGGAGTGGCTCCGGATGTGGTGCACACTACGGTGGTGGCGGAGGTACACTTGCCTGAGGATGCCGGTGCCGGCGTTTCGGCCTCAACTTCTGGTCCGGTGTCCGAGGGTCCTGCTTCAGGTGCGTTGCCTGCGTCGGATGGCTCCGGTTCTTCGTGGGCGGTGGTTCCCCCTGCTGTAGTTGGTGGTGAGCGGGGTGGCCTGGTGGTGATGTTGAGAAAGGATGCTCGCTCTGGATGTTCTGTGACCCCTTCCTCGTTACCCGTTTCCTCGGCAGCGGTCTTGCCGCCTCTTCCGTTTCCTGCAGTCCCTTCCGTGTCTCCTGCGGTATCCGTGGAGGTGCTATCGTCTCAGCGTCCGGCCCCTGCTCCAATGGCGAAGGCGTGGCAGGCTCGGCGACCCTCGTCTGCTTCTCCAGTGTAGTCTGCTTCCGTGAAGGGCGTGGATGGCGCTCCCCAGCCTCGTTATGCGACTTGCGTCAGTGACCTTAGGCGTTGGCCGAAGCCGCCAGATATAGATGTTCCTGAGTTTATGATACCCGCCCGAGAGCGGGGGATCAAAAACCCTACCGACCTTGAAGATCTTGTCTTGGAAGCTTACAAGGCGAAGTATCCGCATGATCTTTTCCCGGAGAAGTACATTTCTCACGTTGTTCCTCGCAAGTGATTTCTATGTATTTTGTGTTGCCTGTGGTGTGCATGGTTGTGGGGTGTGTATGTGTGTGGGTGGGGTGGGTATTGTTTCCCGGTTCCTGCGTGCTCCGGTTTGTATTGTGGGTTTTCTTGTATGGCTAGTGGGGGGGGTGTGCGGTTCCTATGCGTTTGTGTGTTCGGTTGTGGATGTCATGTGCGCTTGTTTGTCATCTTGTGTGCCCTTCAGGCTGTTGGCGTGTGCTCTTTGTTATGTTTTGCCACTTTGTTTTGCCTTCCGTTTGTTATGGCGGATCTGTTTTCTTTATTGTTATTGTCCTTATTCTTGTATGTTTCTCGCCTCTCTGTATGTGTTTGAGGTGTTGGCAGACTTGTTTTGTGTGCGTTTTGTCCTGGGGTTTTCCCTTATGTTTGTCATACGCTGTGTTTATATTTGTGTTATGTTTGTATATGCATTTTTGTTTTGTGGTCAGCCCTTCTGGCTGGTCTTCTATTGATTTGTTCCTTTGTCCTTGTTCATATGTGTGCTTTGTACTTTTGTTCTATGTTATATTTGTTCTGTTTTTATTGTAAACTATACGCATGCTTGCATGTAAAAATAAAAAAAAAATAAAAAAGGGGAGGAAACGGGGGTACGCTATGCAAGGCGTAGCACATGTAAGTGCTACGTATCAGTAAGCACATGGCTCTCGAGACTGACGGATGTACCAGTGCTCACTATACAAGATGCCATAATTGTGCCCTCAATAGGTAGCCGAGAACACGCCTGAGCGAGTCCTGTAGATCTTCCACAGACATAAGAAGTGCCTTTTATCCGTTTGTAGTTTAAGCTAAGTGATCACACGTGCTATCGTACAAGTAGTTAGGCTGTGAGCTACCCAAACAAAACGGGTGAGCATTCCTTGTCAAATTCATCCTCTCTTTCTGCTCATATGACCCAGGTTTGTCACTTGTATTATGATGTAATATTTCACAGGTGGCCTCGAAGAAGTGGAGATAGGAGCCACGATTTCTTTCTTATCCTGATGTGTCTGGACGCCACAACATTTGAGGATACTCTCTGTGGCTTATTTATTCAGGACGGTTGTATGACTGGAGGATCTGCTGCTCAAATCTGACAACTAAGCTGCAGTTTTTTAGTATATTATTATATAGTAGTAATAACCCAGATAATAATTTAGTAGTTTATCGTTATTTCCATTGGAGCTTGGGATATAAGCTACGTATATAACCCCACCCCCCCACCCCCCAATTTATGTGGAGTGGATAACACCCAATAGATGAAATAATTTTCATACAGTCCATTTCATAACTACAGTCCACTAAATAATATCAAGTAAATTTAAATTTAATTAATTTATATAAATATTATAAATACCTGCTGGGAAAATTCACCACATAGTTTATGGTCCTTCAAACCAGGATCATGTTTATAATCCATAAATGAACCAGTGTATATATAAATTTTAGCAGAACCCTGCTATTTAAATTCCTAGCCTGACTGCCAACCTCAGTTAACAATTTAAGTGATCGAGACCACTGATGCCAATAAATACTAGGCCTAATGTTCAAGGTGGCAATCGTGGGTCATAGCCAATTACCCAGGGAACTTGCCACCATACCCGAAGTAGAGGTGAGAATATTCAGGTCACCAGGAGCTACAGCTCACAATTTTTATAATAATCCAATATTAACAGCAGCACTAGAGTGGTCACATCATTTAACCATAATTATATCTAGGTGGTAATGACACACAGCAATCACATAACCTAACTGAGATAATTAATCAACTTAGGAGCATTATTAAATCCTTCAAAACAAATACCCCCTCCCCGCTCAGCTCGTTGTCGCCGTGTGGGGGCTTAGTGGACGGCTGCCGGAGTGTGATGCTCCTTGGGACAGTCCTCTGTCCTTTTCTAGCCATGTGCTCCTTCTGCCGTCCTCTCCAATTCTGCTGGGCATCTTTTCCTTTTCCTTCTGTTTCGTTTTTCTCCCCCCTCTTCTCCTATCTGCTTGCCGTTTCCTGCCGACCTTTTGCTCGTTCTGGTTCTTCCCTTGGACTTCTTCTATTTTGACGCCCGGGTGCTTGAGGAGGCATACTTTTGCACCCGTAGAACTGTAGTACCCGACGTTGAGAGCGAGGGGAACCTTTTATTGTCAATCCCCCTTTCGTCACTGAACCCGATCTCGACGGACTGTCGGTTTCTTAAGGTGGCGTTTGTGGGGCGTATACTCACGACGCACCCCTAGGAGGCCCCGGCAAGATCGGCGATAGCTTCTTGTTGGGTGTCCTGCCTCTAATTGTGGCTCCATAGTGGTGTGGTGGCACATTCGTGAATGAATTTTTCTTTTCGTCATGATGATAACCCCTGTTTCGGCTGCTTCTGGTGTACCTTCTCAGGCTCGTGGGGTGGGCGACCAAGCCATTGAGTCGGACCGTATTGGAAGACCGGGCTCTGTAGCCTCCGCTGCATTGGGCCCCGACCTTGCTCCTCCTTTGGCCTCTCTGACTCCTTCCCCTGGCTCCCCTCCCTCCTCTGTGGTTGGGTCGAGCCCGAGGCCCCCAGTGGTGACTACCTCGTCCCCTGGCGCGGCTCCTTCTCTAGTTGTAACTACTGCGCCTTTTAACCCCTCTCTCTCTGGGGGTTCTCACCGCCGTCCTCGTCACGGCCGCCCTCGCTCGATTCCTTCCAGTTCTGCTACCTATCAAGCCTTGTTTGGTCCCGCTTCGTGGGCCAAATATTTTGATCTCCTCCCTCTTGATTCTGCGCCTCCTGACGATTTCTCCCTCCATCGACATCTCGTTGATTCTGGTTGATGCCTCCATTACTTTCAACCCCACTCGTCTCGGTACACGTGTCGTTGCTGCTCCTTCTCAGGATGCTGCTTCCCGCTTGGCTGCCTTATCCTGCCTTGGCGAGACCCTTGTTCGGGTCTCGAAGAACGCTCAGTTGAATGCCAGTGTTGGCACTATTTTGCTCCCGCCCCATGTTGCGACCGGTGTTCGGGACCTGCGCGACTGCCACGACGATATTCGACATATCCTTGCTGCCCAGGGCCATTCTATTCTCCAGGTGGACACGTTTACTCGTCCCCCTCGTGGTAGTCGCCGTCAACCCCTCCGGGTTGTGAAGATTACCTTTGATGGTAGGACCCTTCCACCCTCTGTCATTCTTGCTGGTGCCAGGTGCTCTGTCCAGGAGTACATTCCTTCTCCTCGGCTCTGCAACAAGTGCTGGAGGTTTGGGCATGGTGCCCTCCGCTGCTCCGGGACTGTCTCTCTCTGTCCTTTGTGTGGTGGCGAAGGTCACTCTAAGTCGGAGTGCGCTTCTCCCCAGGCTCGTTGCCTCAACTGCGGTGAGGCCCATCCTACCTTCTCCCGTGCGTGTGTCCATTACAAGCTTGAGGCAGCCGTCCTCAACTTGAAGCACCGGGAGCGTTTATCTTTTCCTGAGGCGAGACGCCAGGTTCGCCGGCTCCCGCCTTATGCTAATATCTCTTATGCTCGCGTGTTGCGCTCTTCCTCTCCTCGTCCTTCCCGCCTTCCTCAGACTCACAACCGTTTCCGGGCCTTGGACCCTGATGCGCCCACTGCCCCCTCCTCTGTTCCTTTGGGTTCTCTCCCGAAGGATCCTCCTCCTGGTCCTCTGTCCGGGGTTCCCCTTCCTTCTACCCGGTCTGTCGTGTCTCCTGTGTCTTCTTCCTCGTCCCCCTCCGATCCTCCTTCCCATCCTCTTCCTCCATCTATCGGCTGTCCCCACCGCCTGTCGGTGCGGGCAGATGTCCATCGCTCTCCTAGCGGCCGTCGTGTGTGCTCTCGTTCGGCTTCTCCTGTTGAGACACTGGAATCCGTTGCCCGGTACGTAGTTGCTGGGACACCGGTCTCTTTAAGTCAGAAGCGTAAGCCTGGCTCCTCTCCTTCCTCTTCCCAGGCGGGTAAGAAGGCTTCGCTTTCTTCCTCAGCTCCTACATCTGGTTCTGTTGCTCCTTCCCCTCCCGTTTCAGTGATTGCGCCCCCTGTTCCTGCTATGGAGGTTTCTTTGGCCCCTGCTTCCCTTTCGGTTGCTGCTCTTGCTGGGGTGCGCTCCCCTCTTTCTACTCCCCTTCTTCCTGCTGCTGTCCTTGACTGCTCCTCTCCGTTGTCTCCTCCTCTTCCTCCTCCTCCTCCTCCTCCGGACCCCGCCCGCCCACCTCTGATCTGTTCTCCCGTTTCCTTCCCTCCGTCTTTGCTCAGTTTACCCATGCCCCCTAACCCTGACTTTGCTGACCCTGATATTCTTTAACGTGCTCTGTTGCTCTTTTGCCTTGGTTTCTTCCTTGTTCTCTGGCTTTGTCCTTTCTCTTCTCGTCGTTGTCAATTCTTCAATGGAACGTTCGAGGTTATTACGCCAATTTCCTCGAACTCCAACTTCTGATTTCGCGGTTTTCGACCCTTTGTGTCTTTCTCCAGGAGCCAATGCTTGGTGCTCGTCCTGGTCGTTTTCGTGGCTATTCCTTTCTCTCCCCCCTTCCCCCAGCCATTGCTGGGGCTTCTAATTCTTCTGCTCTCTTGATTCGTGCTGATGTTCCCTTTGTTGCTTTACTTTTTCCTTCGCCTCTCCATTGTTCTGCTGCTCGTATCTTTGTGGGGAAATGGTACACAGTTTGTTCCATTTATCTCCCCCCGAGTGTCCCGCTCTCTCTTCCTGATTTGAAACACCTCCTAGACTCCTTGCCGGAGCCTGTGCTCCTGCTGGGTGACTTCAATTGTCGTCATTCCCTTTGGGATGACGTTCTGACGAATACTTGGGGTCGCCTCCTTGAGCCGTTTCTTCTCTCTTCTTCCCTGTCTCTTCTGAATTCTGGTGAGCCCACTCATTTGGACTCTCGGACTCGCACCCTTTCTTGTCTTGATCTTTCTTTCTGCTCTTCTTCTCTTTACTTAGATTTCACGTGGCAGGTTCTTGATGACCTCCATGGAAGTGATCATTTCCCCATCCTTGTTTCCTTTTTCTCTTTTCGCCCTTCCCTCTCTTTCCCTAGGTGGCAGTTTGCTAAGGCAGACTGGACCCTATTTACCCTCAGTGCTGCTCTCTCTGACCTCTCCCTTCTGCCTCTCTCTCGCGCTCTCCTCCTTTTTCATGACACTGTTTTCAACGCTGCCCTCCGCTCTATTCCTCGCTCTTCCTCTCGGGGTTCGCGGAAGTGCGTTCCCTGGTGGAATGCGGACTGTGCTCGGGCTGTCCGCTGTAAGCGTGCAGCCTAAAAGAGGCACCGCCGTAGGCAGACGACCGATTCTTTTCTTTTCTTTCGGAAAGCAAGTGCGGTGGCCCGTAGGGCCATCAGTACGGCTAAACGTGAATGTTGGGCATCTTATGTCTCAACAAATACGTCCGAAACCCCTCTGGCCCAGATCTGGAAGCGTATCAGCAAGATAGCGGGTAAGTTCGTTCCCGATGTTTCACCGGTCCTTCACCTCCATGATACTCTTGTGGCGGACCCGTTGCAGGTCGCTTCCGAACTGGGTTCCCACTTTTCTTCTGTTAGCTCTGGTCTTCATCTTCCCCAATCTTTCCTTCTTCGTAAACCTGTCCTTGAGTCTCGTCCTTTAGATTTCTGCACTCATCTTCAGCTTCCCTATAATGATCCTTTCTCTCTCTCTGAACTTCGTTCTGCCCTGTCCCTCTGCGGTTCTACGGCGGCGGGCTCCGATGGTATTCATTATGAGATACTTCGCCATCTCCCTCCGAGCACGTCTCAGTATTTACTGAGTCTGTATAATCGGATCTGGGAGTCGTCGTCAGTCCCTGAGGACTGGCTCGATGCCGTTGTCCTCCCTGTTCGCAAACCGGGGTCTCTGGGTACTTCCCCTAAGGACTTTCGCCCTATTGCTCTCACAAGTTGTGTCTGCAAACTCTTTGAACGTATGGTTAACGTTCGTCTGATGTGGTTCCTGGAACACCATCACCTCCTCTCCCCTTCTCAATTTGGTTTCCGCAAGTGCCGCAGCACGACAGATGTCCTGGTGAACTTGGAGGTCTATATTCGTACTGCTTTTGCTGCGAAGACCTCCGTTGTTGCCGTCCTTTTTGACCTGGAAAAGGCTTACGACACCACTTGGCGTTATCATATCCTATCTCAACTTCATTCTTTTGGCCTTCGTGGTCATCTCCCTCTCTTTCTCCGCAGCTTCCTCTCTCGTCGTTCCTTTCGGGTGCGCCTTGGTACCGCTCTCTCTCCCTCTTTTCAGCAATACGAAGGTGTGTCCCAGGGTAGTGTTCTGAGCACTACTCTTTTTCTGGTTGCCCTCAATGGTCTTCTTTCCTCTCTTCCTTCTGATGTCTTCTCCGTTCTCTATGTCGATGATCTTACCCTTTGTTGTCAGGGTGATGATTCGCCTCTCCTTCAACGCCGGCTTCAACTTGCAATTGATGCCGTGTCGTCTTGGGCCACAGATCATGGCTTCAAGTTCTCTACTTCTAAGACTTGTGCCATGACTTTTACGCGGAAACGGGTTGTTCTTCGTCCCTCTTTGTCACTTTATGGTCATCCCCTTGAATACAAAGATTCCGCGAAGCTTTTGGGGTTATTCCTTGACACTCGTTTGTCTTGGTCTCCCCATATCTCTTACCTCCGTGGTGAGTGTTCTAAGGCCCTTACCCTCCTTCGGGTCTTGTCCCATACTTCATGGGGGGCAGATTGGCGCACTCTCCTTGCTTTACATTCCTCTCTCGTCCTGTCTAAGCTCGATTATGGTTGCCCTGCTTACTCGTCTGCTTCTCCTTCTACTCTTCGCCGTCTTGATGCTTTGCACCATACTGGGTTGCGCCTCAGTTCTGGTGCCTTTCGTTCGACTCCCATCCTTAGCTTGTATGTTGACACTGGCTTCCTGTCTCTGCAGGACCGCCGTGATCGCTACTGTCTTCGCTATCTTGCGCGGTCCTTGCAACATCCTTCCTCTCGCCTCTGTCGTGCTTTAACTTTTACCCCTCCTGCGGTTCCTGTTCCTCTTCACCACCTCCCTCTTTCTGTCCGGTTATCTCGCCTACAGGATTCTCTTTCCGTTCGTATTTCTGATGTTTCTCCTCGTGTTGTTCCTTCTTTGCCCCCGTGGAGGGTCCCTCTTCCGCGGTCTTTTGCCATTTTAAATCAACCTTCTGCAGTTAAAATTGCTAGTTCATTGTTACAGCTTGAAAAACATAACTCTCTGTCTTCACAAAACCTAAACCTGGTTAAAGGTATTGTTTATGGTTCAATGTTGACGCCCCAAACAAACAATTTTCCGGATTGAAAATCCGGAAAATTCGTCTGAATACTTCGTCTGAATACGAACGGATTCAGACGAAGCTTACAGGAGTTAAGAGCCGACCCTTCCATTCATATAACAAAGGCTGATAAATCCAGCACTATTATTATTTTAAACAAGGAGGAATATATTTCGAAAATGAATGATCTCCTCCTAGATTCTTCAACGTACACTAAGCTTAGGAAAAATCCTCTTGAGGACATCATCAAGTTCCTCAATAGTAGCTTGAGGAAGTTGTTAAGTAAACATAAAGATCTTCTTAATCAATTTACTACTTCATCACCTTCATTACCATATTTATATGGACTTGTCAAGACGCATAAGTCTAACAATCCCATGAGACCTATCATCAGTTCTGTGGGATCCATTTCTTACAAACTCTCCAAATGGCTTACCAAAATCTTGTCCCCATTGTTAGGAACTATCTCCTCTTCTCATTTGACAAATTCTCTTGATTTAGTTAACAAATTGAATAGTGTTCCTGTCACTCCTGATGTAAAGTTAATCAGTTTTGACGTTTGTTCCTTGTTCACAAAGGTACCGGTCGATGATATTCTCGATTATCTTGCTCGTGAACTAATGAGCCATGACTTACCTCTTTCTGCTGATATTATTGTCAGTCTTGTTAAGTTGTGCATTAAAGAATGTAAATTTACCTTTAATAATGAGTATTATTTACAGACTTTTGGAATGGCAATGGGGAATCCTCTATTGCCATTGCTCTCAAACCTGTACATGGAATTCTTCAAAAAGAAATTTGTTTCAAAAATAACTCCTGGAATCATTCCTTGGTTTAGATATGTTGATGATATCTTGTGTATTTGGCCTTCAGATGTAAACACAGACGAATTTGTAGCCAAACTTAATGACCAAGTCACCTCCATAAAATTTACTATGGAGACTGAAATTGATAAATGTTTGCCATTCTTAGATGTGCTTATTCATAGGGAAAACTCTTCATTAAAGTTTAGTGTTTACAGAAAACCTACGAAAACAATTTATCTTATGTTCATTATTTTTCAGGGCATAGATACAATGTAAAAAAGTCAATTTTTTCTTCAATGTATCTAAGAGCTCTTCGAGTTGTGAGTCCAGAATTCTTAGACGAAGAATTTAAGAATATTGATTCGATTGGTCTTAAGCTTTGTTACCCACTGAATTTTTTGGAAGTTTGTCGTAACAAAGCACGCCGTACATATTATAAAAATGTATGCAGTGAAAGGATTCGCCCAAAGAATGTGTTATGTTTACCATATTTCTCTGGGTTTGAGAATATTGTCAAGGCCTTGAAACTTTTTAATATAGATGTAATGTTTAGCTACGAAAACACTGTTGGTAAGCTATTAGTTAGGAACAGCCCTCGTAGTGATAATTGCGTCATTTATAAAATACCTTGTAAGGAATGTAATAAGTTCTATGTCGGGCAAACATCTAAAGATTTAAAATGTAGAATATCGCAACATAAATACTCTGTAAGACATGGCCAATTGTCTAATGCTTTGTTTATGCATTTGTCAGAAAAAGCTCACCAATTGATTGGGAGAGTGCTTCTTCAATAACAAATTGTAAAAGCACCTATAACAGAAACATAATTGAATCTGCTTTGATACAGATCACCAAAGAAAGTAATTTGAATATTAGCAGTGGTCTATATAACTTAGATCCATTTCTAATAGATCAGCTAAAGGGCGATTTAAGTAGAATCATTGAAAAACATTTGTCTCACTAATTCATTGTACATATTTACCTCTTTATGTTATAATTACCTATGTATTATGCTTGTATGTCTGCTGTATCAGATGGGCCATTGGGCTACATCGGATGTGCCAATTGGGTGCATCTGATGGGCCGTCTGCGTTGTCCAAGTATTGTACCTCACCCTACTTCACCACTCTCTCCAGCCTATTTATACCCATCACTCGATCTGTAAAATCATTCCTTCTGAAGATGTATTTAATATACGAAAGTACTTAAGGAAATTCCTGTTTCATTTTCCTCCGTGGTCTGACATTGTCACATTCTTAATCACGTGTTTATTTTCGTGATATACACACACACACACACATATATATATATATATATATATATATATATATATATATATATATATATATATATATATATATATATATATATATATATATATATATATATATATATATATATGTCGTACCTAGTAGCCAGAACACACTTCTCGGCCTATTATGCAAGGCCCGATTTGCCTAATAAGCCAAGTTTTCATGAATTAATATATTTTCTCTCATTTTTTTCTTATGAAATGATAAAACTACCCATTTCATTATGTATGACGTCAATTTTTTTTTACTGGAGTTAAAATTTACGTAGATATATGACCGAACCTAACCAACCCTACCTAACCTCTCTTTATATGTTAGGTTAGGTTAGGTAGCCGAAAAAGTTAGGTTAGGTAGTCGAAAAATAATTAATTCATGAAAACTTGGCTTATTAGGCAAATCGGGCCTTGCATAGTAGGCTGAGAAGTGCGTTCTGGCTACTAGGTACGACATATATATATATATATATATATATATATATATATATATATATATATATATATATATATATATATATATATATAACTTTTTAGACACTCAACCCACCAGGGGACTCGAACACTGGCCAACAAGGTGGCAGTTGCATGCTGTATCCACTACGCTATACTTCAAAGCCATAAGAGAGGTAGGAATTCTGGGGTATTTAACCAACCAGAAATTCCAATCCTCTCCCAGGCGATGAGATAGTGTGGGACCTCGGATGCTCTTTCATCGGTTCCTGTTATATGGGAAAACTCAGTGCCAAATGCTTAATGCACAGACTACCCTATTCCAGTAGCTGAAGTTTATAACTTTTTAGACACTCAACCCACCAGGGGACTCGAACACTGGCCAACAAGGTGGCAGTTGCATGCTGTATCCACTACGCTATACTTCAAAGCCATAAGAGAGGTAGGAATTCTGGGGTATTTAACCAACCAGAAATTCCAATCCTCTCCCAGGCGATGAGATAGTGTGGGACCTCGGATGCTCTTTCATCGGTTCCTGTTATATGGGAAAACTCAGTGCCAAATGCTTAATGCACAGACTACCCTATTCCAGTAGCTGAAGTTTATAACTTTTTAGACACTCAACCCACCAGGGGACTCGAACACTGGCCAACAAGGTGGCAGTTGCATGCTGTATCCACTACGCTATACTTCAAAGCCATAAGAGAGGTAGGAATTCTGGGGTATTTAACCAACCAGAAATTCCAATCCTCTCCCAGGCGATGAGATAGTGTGGGACCTCGGATGCTCTTTCATCGGTTCCTGTTATATGGGAAAACTCAGTGCCAAATGCTTAATGCACAGACTACCCTATTCCAGTAGCTGAAGTTTATAACTTTTTAGACACTCAACCCACCAGGGGACTCGAACACTGGCCAACAAGGTGGCAGTTGCATGCTGTATCCACTACGCTATACTTCAAAGCCATAAGAGAGGTAGGAATTCTGGGGTATTTAACCAACCAGAAATTCCAATCCTCTCCCAGGCGATGAGATAGTGTGGGACCTCGGATGCTCTTTCATCGGTTCCTGTTATATGGGAAAACTCAGTGCCAAATGCTTAATGCACAGACTACCCTATTCCAGTAGCTGAAGTTTATAACTTTTTAGACACTCAACCCACCAGGGGACTCGAACACTGGCCAACAAGGTGGCAGTTGCATGCTGTATCCACTACGCTATACTTCAAAGCCATAAGAGAGGTAGGAATTCTGGGGTATTTAACCAACCAGAAATTCCAATCCTCTCCCAGGCGATGAGATAGTGTGGGACCTCGGATGCTCTTTCATCGGTTCCTGTTATATGGGAAAACTCAGTGCCAAATGCTTAATGCACAGACTACCCTATTCCAGTAGCTGAAGTTTATAACTTTTTAGACACTCAACCCACCAGGGGACTCGAACACTGGCCAACAAGGTGGCAGTTGCATGCTGTATCCACTACGCTATACTTCAAAGCCATAAGAGAGGTAGGAATTCTGGGGTATTTAACCAACCAGAAATTCCAATCCTCTCCCAGGCGATGAGATAGTGTGGGACCTCGGATGCTCTTTCATCGGTTCCTGTTATATGGGAAAACTCAGTGCCAAATGCTTAATGCACAGACTACCCTATTCCAGTAGCTGAAGGGTAGCTATGACATATATATATGTCGTACCTAGTAGCCAGAACGCACTTCTCCGCCTACTATGCAAGGCCCGATTTGCCTAATAAGCCAAGTTTTCCTGAATTAATATATTTTCTCTAATTGTTTTCTTATGAAATGATAAAGCTATCCATTTCATTATGTATGAGGTCAATTTTTTTTATTGGAGTTAAAATTAACGTAGATAAATGACTGAACCTAACCAACCCTACCTAACCTAACCTATCTTTATAGGTTAGGGTAGGTTAGGTAGCCGAATAAAGGTAGGTTAGGTTAGGTTAGGTAGGTTAGGTAGTCGAAAAAACATTAATTCATGAAAACTTGGCTTATTAGGCAAATCGGGCCTTGCATATTAGGCTGAGAAGTGCGTTCTGGCTACTAGGTACGACATATATATATACATATATATATATATATATATATATATATATATATATATATATATATATATATATATATATATATATATATATATATATATATATATATATATATATATATATATATATATATATATATATATATATATATATATATATATATATATATATATAAGCCAAGTTTTCATGAATTAATTGTTTTTCGACTACCTAACCTAACTCTTAAAACTGTGTGTAAAGGCTCGTAAAACTCTTAAAACTGTGTGTAAAGGCGATAGAGTTGATATCTAGGCTAACAAATCGATCCCCCTCTCTTCCTTACATGTATGGTCTTATAAAAATTCATAAGCCATATAATCCGGCAAGGCTGATTATTAGTTCAGTTGGTTCGGCGGCTTATAAACTCTCTAAGTGGTTAGTCAAAGTTTTGTCCCCTATAGTTGGTACTATTTCCAACTCACACTTGACAAACAATGTGGACTTAGTTAATAAGCTATCCACACTGAATTTAAATTATGATTTTAAACTAATAAGTTTCGATGTGACCTCTTTATTCACTAAAGTTCCTGTTGATGATGTGTTAGAATTTCTACGTGAGGAACTGCCCAAATATAATTTGAGCTTGCAGACCAATAAAGTATTGGAACTTATCAAATTGTGTATAAAAGACAATTATTTTAGTTTTAATGGAAAAATTTTCAAACAAACATTTAGTATGGCGATGGGCAATCCCCTTTCCCCAGTTTTAAGCAATTTGTATATGGAATTCTTCGAAACAAAAATCTTCTCCAGGATTATCCCGGCTAATGTAGTTTGGTTTAGGTATGTTGATGATATTTTGTGCTTATGGCCGTGCGACAAAGACCAGATAGTTTTCTTAATGAACTTAATTCCTTGGTACCTTCTATAAAATTCACTTGTGAGACTGAGGAGAATGGTACTCTTCCGTTTTTGGACATTATGATTCATAGAGTCACTAGAAAGTTCAAATTTAATGTGTATAGGAAACCTACCAACGTGGGGTCGTATGTTCATTTTTATTCGAATCATCATAGTAACGTTAAACAGGCAGTATTTTCAAGAATGTATCTACGAGCTTTGAGGGTATGCAGCCCTGAGTTTTTTGATGAAGAGATTGCTAAAATATATGAAATTGGGAACAGTTTACAATATCCTAAGAGGTTTTTGGATTTTTCGTTTGAACAAGCCAAGCGTACGTTTTATAATCACATCCCTAAGGCGAAACCAGAAATTATTAACTCATTGGTGGTACCTTATGCGAGTGGACTTGAAAAATTGTCTCTGATTTTTAAGAAACTTAATATAAATTTGGTGTTCACTAATAATACGATCAAATCCAATTTAATAAAAAACTCCCCTGATACAGCAGGTTGTGTGTATTCAATTCCCTGCAATGATTGTGATTCAGTGTACCTTGGACAAACAGGAAAGTCCTTACAATTGCGGTTGTCACAACATGCTTATAGCATTAGAACTGCCCAAACGTCTAATGCATTGTATCTACATACGAGTTTATGCGATCACAATATTAACTGGAATGGGGCAAAAAGCATTACCAATTGTGGGGATTTCGTGGAACGGAATTTAATTGAGTCTGCTCTAATCAGTGTCCAAATCTTCTTAATGTTAGTACTGGAATGTACAAACTTGATCCATTTATAAGTTATAATATTGCACAACAGTTTACGAAAAAACTTTGATAGAGGCTTACAATGTCTCATTGTAAGCCTTTACAATGGCTCACCTTTACCCCCTATTAGACTATTTTACAAGAACTTCTTTTCCACAGCTCATAAAACGGAGGAAAGGGTCCTGAAAGATATTGTTGATAGGAACGTTATCCTTACAGACAAAAATCAGAAGATACAATTGACGATTTAGTATAAAACCAAAAAAACGGCCAACCTACTCATGAGACACTCTCCAGACACAAAGCAGAACGCTTTAAAAGAGACCAACGTCGTCTATGCCTTCAAATGCCCACTTGGGGACTGTAAGCCTCAAAGAACTCAGCATATAGGCAAGACAACAACATCTCTTTCCTGGCGATTAACGATGCATAAGCAACAAGGCTCTATTAAGGAACATATAATCTCTTCCCACAACTAGACCATCACCAGAGAAATCTTAACAAACAACACAGAAATCATCAATAGATACAGCGATAGCAGGCGGCTTGACATCTGCGAGGCACTACACATCAAGAAGTCAACACCAGCAATCAACAGCCAATTAATGCACAACTATATTCTACCCACTTCAAAACTCCGCACCAATATAGAAGCGTAAAAAAATATGGGCTAATAGGCCCTTTGCAGTTACTTCCATTCTTAACTTTAATTTACCCAATATATACCCATTGTTTCGTGTTCTGTCTTGTGTTGAAAGTTTTGTTCACATCATCCAAAACTGTTGTAACATATCACCTCACCCAAATGCAGGTATATAAGATGAAAGCTGTTTAAAATTATAGCATAGAAGAACTCAGATTAGTGTTTGCCAGTTATAGTTGTGTGTGTAAACTAAAGTCTTTGAAAATGTAATAAGTTATTACGAAACGCGTTCAAACGTCGCATCTGACTATTAATAAAAATTAATTTTGGAGAATTGATTTTTCAATTACCATCGACAGTGAAAAAAAACATAAGAAATATTGAGAAAATTCGTGTTAGAATTATTAATCCTACTTTTTCGGAAATATTTAATATATATATATATATATATATATATATATATATATATATATATATATATATATATATATATATATATATATATATATATATATATATATATAACTTTTTAGACACTCAGCCCACCAGGGGACTCGAACACTGGCCAACAAGGTGGCAGTTGCATGCTGTATCCACTACGCTATACTTCAAAGCCATTAAGAGAGGTAGGAATTCTGGGGAATTTAACCAACCAGAACTCAAATCCTCTCCCAGGCGATGAGATAGTGTGGGACCTCGGATGCTCTTTCATCGGTTCCTGTTATATGGGAAAACTCAGTGCCAAATGCTTAATGCACAGACTACCCTATTCCAGTAGCTGAAGTTTATAACTATATATAAACTTCAGCTACTGGAATAGGGTAGTCTGTGCATTATATATATATATATATATATATATATATATATATATATATATATATATATATATATATATATATATATATATATATATATATATATATATTTATATACATATATATATAAATATATATATATATATATATATATATATATATATATATATATATATATATATATATATTTATATATATATATATATATATATATATATATATATATATAAATATATATATATATATATATATATATATATATATATATATATATAATAATTATAATAATAATAATTTTTATTTAGGTAAGGTACATACATAAAGAGATTTTACAAAGTTTGTTGGCTTTATAGATAGAGCTAGTACAATTGAGTATATATATATATATATATATATATATATATATATAATCTTTGGACAACACCCACCAGTGGGACTCGAACCCAGAAAGCACAACTACCTTCCAGTAGCTGGCATAACTAGTATGCTTTAACCCACTACACCATCAGACCTTACAAAAGAAGTAGATAGTTCGATATATATATCCCAAACATCTCCACTTCCCGAAGGCACCAGATGAGTGTGGGGTCAGTCTGCATTTTTCGTCAAGCCACTGTCAATGTGAGAGAACTCGTGTCCAGCTTATAAGCCTATACTTGCATAAACCACAAGTGATGATTAATAATCTTTGGACAACACCCACCAGTGGGACTCGAACCCAGAAAGCACAACTACCTTCCAGTAGCTGGCATAACTAGTATGCTTTAACCCACTACACCATCAGACCTTACAAAAGAAGTAGATAGTTCGAGATATATATCCCAAACATCTCCACTTCCCGAAGGCACCAGATGAGTGTGGGGTCAGTCTGCATTTTTCGTCAAGCCACTGTCAATGTGAGAGAACTCGTGTCCAGCCTATAAGCCTATACTTGCATAAACCACAAGTGAAGATTAATAATCTTTGGACAACACCCACCAGTGGGACTCGAACTCAGAAAGCACAACTACCTTCCAGTAGCTGGCATAACTAGTATGCTTTAACCCACTACACCATCAGACCTTACAAAAGAAGTAGATAGTTCGAGATATATATCCCAAACATCTCCACTTCCCGAAGGCACCAGATGAGTGTGGGGTCAGTCTGCATTTTTCGTCAAGCCACTGTCAATGTGAGAGAACTCGTGTCCAGCTTATAAGCCTATACTTGCATAAACCACAAGTGAAGATTAATAATCTTTGGACAACACCCACCAGTGGGACTCGAACCCAAAAAGCACAACTACCTTCCAGTAGCTGGCATAACTAGTATGCTTTAACCCACTACACCATCAGACCTTACAAAAGAAGTAGATAGTTCGAGATATATATCCCAAACATCTCCACTTCCCGAAGGCACCAGATGAGTGTGGGGTCAGTCTGCATTTTTCGTCAAGCCACTGTTAATGTGAGAGAACTCGTGTCCAGCTTATAAGCCTATACTTGCATAAACCACAAGTGAAGATTAATAATCTTTGGACAACACCCACCAGTGGGACTCGAACCCAGAAAGCACAACTACCTTCCAGTAGCTGGCATAACTAGTATGCTTTAACCCACTACACCATCAGACCTTACAAAAGAAGTAGATAGTTCGAGATATATATCCCAAACATCTCCACTTCCCGAAGGCACCAGATGAGTGTGGGGTCAGTCTGCATTTTTCGTCAAGCCACTGTCAATGTGAGAGAACTCGTGTCCAGCTTATAAGCCTATACTTGCATAAACCACAAGTGAATATTAATAATCTTTGGACAACACCCACCAGTGGGACTCGAACCCAGAAAGCACAACTACCTTCCAGTAGCTGGCATAACTAGTATGCTTTAACCCACTACACCATCAGACCTTACAAAAGAAGTAGATAGTTCGAGATATATATCCCAAACATCTCCACTTCCCGAAGGCACCAGATGAGTGTGGGGTCAGTCTGCATTTTTCGTCAAGCCACTGTCAATGTGAGAGAACTCGTGTCCAGCCTATAAGCCTATACTTGCATAAACCACAAGTGAAGATTAATAATCTTTGGACAACACCCACCAGTGGGACTCGAACTCAGAAAGCACAACTACCTTCCAGTAGCTGGCATAACTAGTATGCTTTAACCCACTACACCATCAGACCTTACAAAAGAAGTAGATAGTTCGAGATATATATCCCAAACATCTCCACTTCCCGAAGGCACCAGATGAGTGTGGGGTCAGTCTGCATTTTTCGTCAAGCCACTGTCAATGTGAGAGAACTCGTGTCCAGCTTATAAGCCTATACTTGCATAAACCACAAGTGAAGATTAATAATCTTTGGACAACACCCACCAGTGGGACTCGAACCCAAAAAGCACAACTACCTTCCAGTAGCTGGCATAACTAGTATGCTTTAACCCACTACACTATCAGACCTTACAAAAGAAGTAGATAGTTCGAGATATATATCCCAAACATCTCCACTTCCCGAAGGCACCAGATGAGTGTGGGGTCAGTCTGCATTTTTCGTCAAGCCACTGTTAATGTGAGAGAACTCGTGTCCAGCTTATAAGCCTATACTTGCATAAACCACAAGTGAAGATTAATAATCTTTGGACAACACCCACCAGTGGGACTCGAACCCAGAAAGCACAACTACCTTCCAGTAGCTGGCATAACTAGTATGCTTTAACCCACTACACCATCAGACCTTACGAAAGAAGTAGATAGTTCGAGATATATATCCCAAACATCTCCACTTCCCGAAGGCACCAGATGAGTGTGGGGTCAGTCTGCATTTTTCGTCAAGCCACTGTCAATGTGAGAGAACTCGTGTCCAGCTTATAAGCCTATACTTGTATAAACCACAAGTGAAGATTAATAATCTTTGGACAACACCCACCAGTGGGACTCGAACCCAGAAAGCACAACTACCTTCCAGTAGCTGGCATAACTAGTATGCTTTAACCCACTACACCATCAGACCTTACAAAAGAAGTAGATAGTTCGAGATATATATCCCAAACATCTCCACTTCCCGAAGGCACCAGATGAGTGTGGGGTCAGTCTGCATTTTTCGTCAAGCCACTGTCAATGTGAGAGAACTTGTGTCCAGCTTATAAGCCTATACTTGCAAAAACCACAAGTGAAGATTAATAATCTTTGGACAACACCCACCAGTGGGACTCGAATCCAGAAAGCACAACTATCTTCCAGTAGCTGGCATAACTAGTATGCTTTAACCCACTACACCATCAGACCTTACAAAAGAAGTAGATAGTTCGAGATATATATCCCAAACATCTCCACTTCCCGAAGGCACCAGATGAGTGTGGGGTCAGTCTGCATTTTTCGTCAAGCCACTGTCAATGTGAGAGAACTTGTGTCCAGCTTATAAGCCTATACTTGCATACACCACAAGTGAAGATTAATAATCTTTGGACAACACCCACCAGTGGGACTCGAATCCAGAAAGCACAACTATCTTCCAGTAGCTGGCATAACTAGTATGCTTTAACCCACTACACCATCAGACCTTACAAAAGAAGTAGATAGTTCGAGATATATATCCCAAACATCTCCACTTCCCGAAGGCACCAGATGAGTGTGGGGTCAGTCTGCATTTTTCGTCAAGTCACTGTCAATGTGAGAGAACTCGTGTCCAGCTTACAAGCCTATGCTTGCAAAAACCACAAGTGAAGATTAATAATCTTTGGACAACACCCACCAGTGGGACTCGAACCCAGAAAGCACAACTACCTTCCAGTAGCTGGCATAACTAGTATGCTTTAACCCACCACACCATCAGACCTTACAAAAGAAGTAGATAGTTCGAGATATATATCCCAAACATCTCCACTTCCCGAAGGCACCAGATGAGTGTGGGGTCAGTCTGCATTTTTCGTCAAGCCACTGTCAATGTGAGAGAACTCGTGTCCAGCTTATAAGCCTATACTTGCATAAACCACAAGTGAAGATTAATAATCTTTGGACAACACCCACCAGTGGGACTCGAACTCAGAAAGCACAACTACCTTCCAGTAGCTGGCATAACTAGTATGGTTTACCCCCTACACCATCAGACCTTACAAAAGAAGTAGATAGCTCGAGATATATATCCCAAACATCTCCACTTCCCGAAGGCACCAGATGAGTGTGGGGTCAGTCTGCATTTTTCGTCAAGCCACTGTCAATGTGAGAGAACTCGTGTCCAGCTTATAAGCCTATACTTACATAAACCACAAGTGAAGATTAATAATCTTTGGACAACACCCACCAGTGGGACTCGAACCCAGAAAGCACAACTACCTTCCAGTAGCTGGCATAACTAGTATGCTTTAACCCACTACACCATCAGACCTTACAAAAGAAGTAGATAGTTCGAGATATATATCCCAAACATCTCCACTTCCCGAAGGCACCAGATGAGTGTGGGGTCAGTCTGCATTTTTCGTCAAGCCACTGTCAATGTGAGAGAACTCGTGTCCAGCTTATAAGCCTATACTTGCATAAACCACAAGTGAAGATTAATAATCTTTGGACAACACCCACCAGTGGGACTCGAACCCAGAAAGCACAACTACCTTCCAGTAGCTGGCATAACTAGTATGCTTTAACCCACTACACCATCAGACCTTACAAAAGAAGTAGATAGTTCGAGATATATATCCCAAACATCTCCACTTCCCGAAGGCACCAGATGAGTGTGGGGTCAGTCTGCATTTTTCGTCAAGTCACTGTCAATGTGAGAGAACTCGTGTCCAGCTTATAAGCCTATACTTGCATAAACCACAAGTGCAGATTAATAATCTTTGGACAACACCCACCAGTGGGACTCGAACCCAGAAAGCACAACTACCTTCCAGTAGCTGGCATAACTAGTATGCTTTAACCCACTACACCATCAGACCTTACAAAAGAAGTAGAAAGTTCGAGATATATATCCCAAACATCTCCACTTCCCGAAGGCACCAGATGAGTGTGGGGTCACTCTGCATTTTTCGTCAAGCCACTGTCAATGTGAGAGAACTCGTGTCCAGCTTATAAGCCTATACTTGCATAAACCACAAGTGAAGATTAATAATCTTTGGACAACACCCACCAGTGGGACTCGAACCCAGAAAGCACAACTACCTTCCAGTAGCTGGCATAACTAGTATGCTTTAACCCACTACACCATCAGACCTTACAAAAGAAGTAGATAGTTCGAGATATATATCCCAAACATCTCCACTTCCCGAAGGCACCAGATGAGTGTGGGGTCAGTCTGCATTTTTCGTCAAGCCACTGTCAATGTGAGAGAACTCGTGTCCAGCTTATAAGCCTATACTTGCATAAACCACAAGTGAAGATTAATAATCTTTGGACAACACCCACCAGTGGGACTCGAACCCAGAAAGCACAACTACCTTCCAGTAGCTGGCATAACTAGTATGCTTTAACCCACTACACCATCAGACCTTACAAAAGAAGTAGATAGTTCGAGATATATATCCCAAACATCTCCACTTTCCGAAGGCACCAGATGAGTGTGGGGTCAGTCTGCATTTTTCGTCAAGCCACTGTCAATGTGAGAGAACTCGTGTCCAGCTTATAAGCCTATACTTGCATAAACCACAAGTGAAGATTAATAATCTTTGGACAACACCCACCAGTGGGACTCGAACCCAGAAAGCACAACTACCTTCCAGTAGCTGGCATAACTAGTGTGCTTTAACCCACTACACCATCAGACCTTACAAAAGAAGTAGATAGTTCGAGATATATATCCCAAACATCTCCACTTCCCGAAGGCACCAGATGAGCGTGGGGTCAGTCTGCATTTTTCGTCACATTGTCACATTGACGATGTCATTGACGTGACAGTCAAGTCACATTGACAGTGGCTTGACGAAAAATGCAGACTGACCCCACATTCATCTGGTGCCTTCGGGAAGTGGAGATGTTTGGGATATATATCTCGAACTATCTACTTCTTTTGTAAGGTCTGATGGTGTAGTGGGTTAAAGCATACAAGTTATGCCAGCTACTGGAAGGTAGTTGTGCTTTCTGGGTTCGAGTCCCACTGGTGGGTGTTGTCCAAAGATTATTAATCTTCACTTGTGGTTCATGCAAGTATAGGCTTATAAGCTGGACACGAGTTCTCTCACATTGACAGTGGCTTGACGAAAAATGCAGACTGACCCCACACTCATCTGGTGCCTTCGGGAAGTGGAGATGTTTGGGATATATATCTCGAACTATCTACTTCTTTTGTAAGGTCTGATGGTGTAGTGGGTTAAAGCATACTAGTTATGCCAGCTACTGGAAGATAGTTGTGCTTTCTGGGTTCGAGTCCCACTGGTGGGTGTTGTCCAAAGATTATTAATCTTCACTTGTGGTTTATGCAAGTATAGGCTTATAAGCTGGACACGAGTTCTCTCACATTGACAGTGGCTTGACGAAAAATGCAGACTGACCCCACACTCATCTGGTGCCTTCGGGAAGTGGAGATGTTTGGGATATATATCTCGAACTATCTACTTCTTTTGTAAGGTCTGATGGTGTAGTGGGTTAAAGCATACTAGTTATGCCAGCTACTGGAAGGTAGTTGTGCTTTCTGGGTTCGAGTCCCACTGGTGGGTGTTGTCCAAAGATTATTAATCTTCTCTTGTGGTTTATGCAAGTATAGGCTTATAAGCTGGACACGAGTTCTCTCACATTGACAGTGGCTTGACGAAAAATGCAGACTGACCCCACACTCATCTGGTGCCTTCGGGAAGTGGAGATGTTTGGGATATATATCTCGAACTATCTACTTCTTTTGTAAGGTCTGATGGTGTAGTGGGTTAAAGCATACTAGTTATGCCAGCTACTGGAAGGTAGTTGTGCTTTCTGGGTTCGAGTCCCACTGGTGGGTGTTGTCCAAAGATTATTAATCTTCACTTGTGGTTTATGCAAGTATAGGCTTATAAGCTGGACACGAGTTCTTTCACATTGACAGTGGCTTGACGAAAAATGCAGACTGACCCCACACTCATCTGGTGCCTTCGGGAAGTGGAGATGTTTGGGATATATATCTCGAACTATCTACTTCTTTTGTAAGGTCTGATGGTGTAGTGGGTTAAAGCATACTAGTTATGCCAGCTACTGGAAGGTAGTTGTGCTTTCTGGGTTCGAGTCCCACTGGTGGGTGTTGTCCAAAGATTATTAATCTTCACTTGTGGTTTATGCAAGTATAGGCTTATAAGCTGGACACGAGTTCTTTCACATTGACAGTGGCTTGACGAAAAATGCAGACTGACCCCACACTCATCTGGTGCCTTCGGGAAGTGGAGATGTTTGGGATATATATCTCGAACTATCTACTTCTTTTGTAAGGTCTGATGGTGTAGTGGGTTAAAGCATACTAGCTATGCCAGCTACTGGAAGGTAGTTGTGCTTTCTGGGTTCGAGTCCCACTGGTGGGTGTTGTCCAAAGATTATTAATCTTCACTTGTGGTTTATGCAAGTATAGGCTTATAAGCTGGACACGAGTTCTCTCACATTGACAGTGGCTTGACGAAAAATGCAGACTGACCCCACACTCATCTGGTGCCTTCGGGAAGTGGAGATGTTTGGGATATATATCTCGAACTATCTACTTCTTTTGTAAGGTCTGATGGTGTAGTGGGTTAAAGCATACTAGTTATGCCAGCTACTGGAAGGTAGTTGTGCTTTCTGGGTTCGAGTCCCACTGGTGGGTGTTGTCCAAAGATTATTAATCTTCACTTGTGGTTTATGCAAGTATAGGCTTATAAGCTGGACACGAGTTCTCTCACATTGACAGTGGCTTGACGAAAAATGCAGACTGACCCCACACTCATCTGGTGCCTTCGGGAAGTGGAGATGTTTGGGATATATATCTCGAACTATCTACTTCTTTTGTAAGGTCTGATGGTGTAGTGGGTTAAAGCATACTAGTTATGCCAGCTACTGGAAGGTAGTTGTGCTTTCTGGGTTCGAGTCCCACTGGTGGGTGTTGTCCAAAGATTATTAATCTTCACTTGTGGTTTATGCAAGTATAGGCTTATAAGCTGGACACGAGTTCTCTCACATTGACAGTGGCTTGACAAAAAATGCAGACTGACCCCACACTCATCTGGTGCCTTCGGGAAGTGGAGATGTTTGGGATATATATCTCGAACTATCTACTTCTTTTGTAAGGTCTGATGGTGTAGTGGGTTAAAGCATACTAGTTATGCCAGCTACTGGAAGGTAGTTGTGCTTTCTGGGTTTGAGTCCTACTGGTGGGTGTTGTCCAAAGATTATTAATCTTCACTTCTGGTTTATGCAAGTATAGGCTTATAAGCTGGACACGAGTTGTCTCACATTGACAGTGGCTTCACGAAAAATGCAGACTGACCCCACACTCATCTGGTGCCTTCGGGAAGTGGAGATGTTTGGGATATATATCTCGAACTATCTACTTCTTTTGTAAGGTCTGATGGTGTAGTGGGTTAAAGCATACTAGTTATGCCAGCTACTGGAAGGTAGTTGTGCTTTCTGGGTTCGAGTCCCACTGGTGGGTGTTGTCCAAAGATTATTAATCTTCACTTGTGGTTTATGCAAGTATAGGCTTATAAGCTGGACACGAGTTCTCTCACATTGACAGTGCCTTGACGAAAAATGCAGACTGACCCCACACTCATCTGGTGCCTTCGGGAAGTGGAGATGTTTGGGATATATATCTCGAACTATCTACTTCTTTTGTAAGGTCTGATGGTGTAGTGGGTTAAAGCATACTAGTTATGCCAGCTACTGGAAGGTAGTTGTGCTTTCTGGGTTCGAGTCCCACTGGTGGGTGTTGTCCAAAGATTATTAATCTTCACTTGTGGTTTATGCAAGTATAGGCTTATAAGCTGGACACGAGTTCTTTCACATTGACAGTGGCGTGACGAAAAATGCAGACTGACCCCACACTCATCTGGTGCCTTCGGGAAGTGGAGATGTTTGGGATATATATCTCGAACTATCTACTTCTTTTGTAAGGTCTGATGGTGTAGTGGGTTAAAGCATACTAGTTATGCCAGCTACTGGAAGGTAGTTGTGCTTTCTGGGTTCGAGTCCCACTGGTGGGTGTTGTCCAAAGATTATTAATCTTCACTTGTGGTTTATGCAAGTATAGGCTTATAAGCTGGACACGAGTTCTTTCACATTGACAGTGGCTTGACGAAAAATGCAGACTGACCCCACACTCATCTGGTGCCTTCGGGAAGTGGAGATGTTTGGGATATATATCTCGAACTATCTACTTCTTTTGTAAGGTCTGATGGTGTAGTGGGTTAAAGCATACTAGCTATGCCAGCTACTGGAAGGTAGTTGTGCTTTCTGGGTTCGAGTCCCACTGGTGGGTGTTGTCCAAAGATTATTAATCTTCACTTGTGGTTTATGCAAGTATAGGCTTATAAGCTGGACACGAGTTCTCTCACATTGACAGTGGCTTGACGAAAAATGCAGACTGACCCCACACTCATCTGGTGCCTTCGGGAAGTGGAGATGTTTGGGATATATATCTCAAACTATCTACTTCTTTTGTAAGGTCTGATGGTGTAGTGGGTTAAAGCATACTAGTTATGCCAGCTACTGGAAGGTAGTTGTGCTTTCTGGGTTCGAGTCCCACTGGTGGGTGTTGTCCAAAGATTATTAATCTTCACTTGTGGTTTATGCAAGTATAGGCTTATAAGCTGGACACGAGTTCTCTCACATTGACAGTGGCTTGACGAAAAATGCAGACTGACCCCACACTCATCTGGTGCCTTCGGGAAGTGGAGATGTTTGGGATATATATCTCGAACTATCTACTTCTTTTGTAAGGTCTGATGGTGTAGTGGGTTAAAGCATACTAGTTATGCCAGCTACTGGAAGGTAGTTGTGCTTTCTGGGTTCGAGTCCCACTGGTGGGTGTTGTCCAAAGATTATTAATCTTCACTTGTGGTTTATGCAAGTATAGGCTTATAAGCTGGACACGAGTTCTTTCACATTGACAGTGGCTTGACGAAAAATGCAGACTGACCCCACACTCATCTGGTGCCTTCGGGAAGTGGAGATGTTTAGGATATATATCTCGAACTATCTACTTCTTTTGTAAGGTCTGATGGTGTAGTGGGTTAAAGCATACTAGTTATGCCAGCTACTGGAAGGTAGTTGTGCTTTCTGGGTTCGAGTCCCACTGGTGGGTGTTGTCCAAAGATTATTAATCTTCACTTGTGGTTTATGCAAGTATAGGCTTATAAGCTGTACACGAGTTCTCTCACATTGACAGTGGCTTGACAAAAAATGCAGACTGACCCCACACTCATCTGGTGCCTTCGGGAAGTGGAGATGTTTGGGATATATATCTCGAACTATCTACTTCTTTTGTAAGGTCTGATGGTGTAGTGGGTTAAAGCATACTAGTTATGCCAGCTACTGGAAGGTAGTTGTGCTTTCTGGGTTTGAGTCCTACTGGTGGGTGTTGTCCAAAGATTATTAATCTTCACTTGTGGTTTATGCAAGTATAGGCTTATAAGCTGGACACGAGTTGTCTCACATTGACAGTGGCTTCACGAAAAATGCAGACTGACCCCACACTCATCTGGTGCCTTCGGGAAGTGGAGATGTTTGGGATATATATCTCGAACTATCTACTTCTTTTGTAAGGTCTGATGGTGTAGTGGGTTAAAGCATACTAGTTATGCCAGCTACTGGAAGGTAGTTGTGCTTTCTGGGTTCGAGTCCCACTGGTGGGTGTTGTCCAAAGATTATTAATCTTCACTTGTGGTTTATGCAAGTATAGGCTTATAAGCTGGACACGAGTTCTCTCACATTGACAGTGCCTTGACGAAAAATGCAGACTGACCCCACACTCATCTGGTGCCTTCGGGAAGTGGAGATGTTTGGGATATATATCTCGAACTATCTACTTCTTTTGTAAGGTCTGATGGTGTAGTGGGTTAAAGCATACTAGTTATGCCAGCTACTGGAAGGTAGTTGTGCTTTCTGGGTTCGAGTCCCACTGGTGGGTGTTGTCCAAAGATTATTAATCTTCACTTGTGGTTTATGCAAGTATAGGCTTATAAGCTGGACACGAGTTCTTTCACATTGACAGTGGCGTGACGAAAAATGCAGACTGACCCCACACTCATCTGGTGCCTTCGGGAAGTGGAGATGTTTGGGATATATATCTCGAACTATCTACTTCTTTTGTAAGGTCTGATGGTGTAGTGGGTTAAAGCATACTAGCTATGTCAGCTACTGGAAGGTAGTTGTGCTTTCTGGGTTCGAGTCCCACTGGTGGGTGTTGTCCAAAGATTATTAATCTTCACTTGTGGTTTATGCAAGTATAGGCTTATAAGCTGGACACGAGTTCTCTCACATTGACAGTGGCTTGACGAAAAATGCAGACTGACCCCACACTCATCTGGTGCCTTCGGGAAGTGGAGATGTTTGGGATATATATCTCGAACTATCTACTTCTTTTGTAAGGTCTGATGGTGTAGTGCGTTAAATCATACTAGTTATGCCAGCTACTGGAAGGTAGTTGTGCTTTCTGGGTTCGAGTCCCACTGGTGGGTGTTGTCCAAAGATTATTAATCTTCACTTGTGGTTTATGCAAGTATAGGCTTATAAGCTGGACACGAGTTCTCTCACATTGACAGTGGCTTGACGAAAAATGCAGACTGACCCCACACTCATCTGGTGCCTTCGGGAAGTGGAGATGTTTGGGATATATATCTCGAACTATCTACTTCTTTTGTAAGGTCTGATGGTGTAGTGGGTTAAAGCATACTAGTTATGCCAGCTACTGGAAGGTAGTTGTGCTTTCTGGGTTTGAGTCCTACTGGTGGGTGTTGTCCAAAGATTATTAATCTTCACTTGTGGTTTATGCAAGTATAGGCTTATAAGCTGGACACGAGTTGTCTCACATTGACAGTGGCTTGACGAAAAATGCAGACTGACCCCACACTCATCTGGTGCCTTCGGGAAGTGGAGATGTTTGGGATATATATCTCGAACTATCTACTTCTTTTGTAAGGTCTGATGGTGTAGTGGGTTAAAGCATACTAGTTATGCCAGCTACTGGAAGGTAGTTGTGCTTTCTGGGTTCGAGTCCCACTGGTGGGTGTTGTCCAAAGATTATTAATCTTCACTTGTGGTTTATGCAAGTATAGGCTTATAAGCTGGACACGAGTTCTCTCACATTGACAGTGGCTTGACGAAAAATGCAGACTGACCCCACACTCATCTGGTGCCTTCGGGAAGTGGAGATGTTTGGGATATATATCTCGAACTATCTACTTCTTTTGTAAGGTCTGATGGTGTAGTGCGTTAAAGCATACTAGTTATGCCAGCTACTGGAAGGTAGTTGTGCTTTCTGGGTTCGAGTCCCACTGGTGGGTGTTGTCCAAAGATTATTAATCTTCACTTGTGGTTTATGCAAGTATAGGCTTATAAGCTGGACACGAGTTCTCTCACATTGACAGTGGCTTGACGAAAAATGCAGACTGACCCCACACTCATCTGGTGCCTTTGGGAAGTGGAGATGTTTGGGATATATATCTCGAACTATCTACTTCTTTTGTAAGGTCTGATGGTGTAGTGGGTTAAAGCATACTAGTTATGCTAGCTACTGGAAGGTAGTTGTGCTTTCTGGGTTCGAGTCCCACTGGTGGGTGTTGTCCAAAGATTAATAATCTTCATTTGTGGTTTATGCAAGTATAGGCTTATAAGCTGGACACGAGTTCTCTCACATTGACAGTGGCTTGACGAAAAATGCAGACTGACCCCACACTCATCTGGTGCCTTCGGGAAGTGGAGATGTTTGGGATATATATCTCGAACTATCTACTTCTTTTGTAAGGTCTGATGGTGTAGTGGGTTAAAGCATACTAGTTATGCCAGCTACTGGAAGGTAGTTGTGCTTTCTGGGTTCGAGTCCCACTGGTGGGTGTTGTCCAAAGATTATTAATCTTCACTTGTGGTTTATGCAAGTATAGGCTTATAAGCTGGACACGAGTTCTCTCACATTGACAGTGGCTTGACGAAAAATACAGACTGACCCCACACTCATCTGGTGCCTTCGGGAAGTGGAGATGTTTGGGATATATATCTCGAACTATCTACTTCTTTTGTAAGGTCTGATGGTGTAGTGGGTTAAAGCATACTAGTTATGCCAGCTACTGGAAGGTAGTTGTGCTTTTTGGGTTCGAGTCCCACTGGTGGGTGTTGTCCAAAGATTATTAATCTTCACTTGTGGTTTATGCAAGTATAGGCTTATAAGCTGGACACGAGTTCTCTCACATTGACAGTGGCTTGACGAAAAATGCAGACTGACCCCACACTCATCTGGTGCCTTCGGGAAGTGGAGATGTTTGGGATATATATCTCGAACTATCTACTTTTGTAAGGTCTGATGGTGTAGTGGGTTAAAGCATACTAGTTATGCCAGCTACTGGAAGGTAGTTGTGCTTTCTGGGTTCGAGTCCCACTGGTGGGTGTTGTCCAAAGATTAATAATCTTCACTTGTGGTTTATGCAAGTATAGGCTTATAAGCTGGACACGAGTTCTCTCACATTGACAGTGGCTTGACGAAAAATGCAGACTGACCCCACACTCATCTGGTGCCTTCGGGAAGTGGAGATGTTTGGGATATATATCTCGAACTATCTACTTCTTTTGTAAGGTCTGATGGTGTAGTGGGTTAAAGCATACTAGTTATGCCAGCTACTGGAAGGTAGTTGTGCTTTCTGGGTTCGAGTCCCACTGGTGGGTGTTGTCCAAAGATTATTAATCTTCACTTGTGGTTTATGCAAGTATAGGCTTATATATATATATATATATATATATATATATATATATATATATATATATATATATATATATATATATATATATATATATATATATATATATACATATATATATATATATATATATATATATATATATACATATATATATATATATATATATATATATATATATATATATATATATATATATATATATATATATATATATATATATATATATATATATATACATAGCAAGTTTGTGAGGGTACCACCTCTGGTGCCAATGTGGAGACCCATAGCCTCGGAGAAGAAAATAAAAAGTATTCAGAGGAGACCTTGTGGTTTCTCATTGAACACTAATATATATATATATATATATATATATATATATATATATATATATATATATATATATATATATATATATATATATATATATATAAATGAGGAAGGATGTGGACATACTGAGGACGGGAGTAGAGCGTCAAGTTGTCCACGAGCACAGAGGCATATGGATAGTGGATTTAAGTTGTTTGAGGTGTCAGGAGTTGACATGTTTCACAGAAAACGTGGAGGAGAGATAGTGAAGAAGAGTAATAGCCGAGAAAATGAAAGGAGAAGAGAGAGTATGTGTGGAGAGATACATACGAGCACTCTAGGAGAGGTAAAGCGACATGTACAATCGAGTGCTGTTGGTTGTAGTACAGTGCTCAAAGAAAGTTTTAGGGAACGAAGAAGAGTTGAAGGAGAAGGAATGGAGTTGTATAGAGGTGAGAAGTGTGGGAGGAGGATGATGATACAAGCATGGAGGAATAGAAGAAAGCCGAGGACTCATTGGAAGTCAAACAGGATGAAGTCTCGGATAAATGAGGGGACAAAAGGGAGGATCGTCGGTGAAGACGAGGGAGTGAAGTATGATGATGGGAGACGGAAGTATAATGGCAGTAGATGGAAGTGTGAAGACGACAGAGGAAGTACAGACAGTAGATGTCTGACTCTGGAAGTGAAGAGAAGAAGACGAGGAAACATAGGGCGGAAACAAGAAGTAGAGTGGACCGATGGAGCGCAGGCGTCCAAGGAGGACAGCCTAGCCAAGAGGGCCAGAGATTTGGTCAAGGAAAATTTGAGAACGTTCCAGGCAGAGATGGTAAGGTATCACAACAGGAAGACGAAGGGCAGGAGATTTCAAGAAGGAGATCAGGTGTTAGTCCTCCTGCCGGTGAAAGGAAGTATATACGAGTCGAGATTTTGTGAACCATATACCATCCAGAAGGCACTATGGGATGTTAATTATGTAATACGCATGCCAGATCGTCCGAGGAAGTCACAGGTTTGCCACGTGAATATGATAAAGAGGTACTATGACAGAAATAAGCCTCTATCGCGATGAAGAACAGATGGAAACCCCGTCACTGACGACTGTGCTTTGTGTGGACGACGGCAAAGGAATAGAAGAGGACAACTGTAAGTTAGAGAGGGCCGATGTCGCGAAGATCTCGAATACGGAAAGCCTGGCCAAGATAGGTGAGCGTCTGGGTCATTTGGAGGATGACCAACGCCAGGAACTAGTGGAGATCCTACAGTGGAATAAGTCGTTATTCACGGACGTGCCCAGAAGACACCGCGGAACGGTGCATGAAGTAAATGTAGGGAGTGCTGACCCCATCAAGCAGCACCCTTACAGAGTTAACCCGGAGAAAGATTTAAGTACTGTGTCAAGCAAGCCCAGACTGAAACATATGGGAAGGATTATGAAAACATCCCTAATAAACTAATAAAAGATTTGGGTCTCTGGTTTGACGCAGACAGTAATAATGTACCAAGGTGTGGAGGACACTTGGAACATACGAACATAAATTAGGATGTAAAGAATCCAATGTTTCTTCCCCGTCACCACACCATCAGACCACTAATTGTGTTACACATATACAAGCATGGCACTTTACATGGTGGGGTACAAGATACTCTCACCACCTGAGACAACAGTTCTGGCTTCCTCAAAGTCGTCAAACTATATAGTTCATCATGAAATCTTTTGTAATCTGTCGGAGATATAGCGCTAGGGTGTGTCCTTCTCCAGGATCTCTACCACTCCTTTGGGAACGAGTTGTCCACCTTCGTCCTTTTGAGACCACTGGGGTAGACTACACAGGAGCATTAACCCTCACTGGCTCCAAGGACAAAATTCCAGTTAAGCATACATTTGCCTCTTCGCCTGTTCCACGACAAGAGGAATACACTTGGAAGTGACTCTTGACATGAGTGCTGAGACATTCATGCAAGCTTTCCTCAGGTTTGCCGTTCGTCGATCCTGTCCCAAGTTGATGATCTCAGACAATCGGTCCAACTTGGTAGCAGGGTTAGCCTGTCTGCGAGAAATATTGTTACAACCCCAGGAAGCCTGAAAAACGAGTCTACCACTATGAGAGTTAATCGACAAACTAGACCCATTTGGGAGGTCAAAGGAAATATCGATATGAGTATATGTATTAAATACATGACAAGTGTTAATGAATAGTTTAAAAGCATGGGCAGTGGATGGACATGTAAATAAGGACATGACATGAGATGTCGATATTTTGGCTGACAAGGTATGAGGCTCGCTGTGGATGTCTTGACCTCACTCGAGCAGCAGAGGTCGTGAGAGGAGGTTGTAATGTGTTTGTGCTCCCGGCAGTAAAGCAGGAACTCCTAGTTATGTGCCCTGTCAAGAGGAGAGAACCGGTCAGGCGTCTATGTATGAAGCTTGAGGACGAATTAGTGCTCGAATCAGGACCTGAAGAATCCTGGTGAGGCAGTTCGCTATCAATTTTTATGGGCGACCGGTGAGTGCCAATGTATGTCGAACACCAGGACCTGAATGTCCTGCATCAGATAAATTCTGTGGTAAGTCTATTTAACCAGTTGTTAGTGATTGCCTGTGATTAATCGTGTGCCCAGCGATCATGGAAAGTGTTTATAAATATACTGTATGCGTTGTATTAAGGCAGTAAGCTTAAATAAGAGAGTAAAAATGAGGGAACCAGCTGGAGGAGACGGCGGCACGTCCGCCCCTCGCCGAATGTCAGAGGGTGTCTGAGGGCGGCGGCAGTGGCTCCCAGCGAGGTAGAGCATGGACTCGTCCGGGCGGGGGAGTACCCTGGCGAGGTATGAGAGTTTAAAGAGATGTCGGATGGAAGATATTTATGTTCTGTGAATACATTTAATTATGTTTTTGTAGGTAAATATTTTTATTGGCATGGCAATGGAAATTGCAGGATTGTCTGTGGTACGAGTTGATGGAAAAACTTCGAGGCCAGGGAAGAAGTTAATGGAGGAGATTTCGAGACTGGAGAAGTGAAGGTTGAACTCTATGAGAGAGCAGAACCCCATAGTGAGGAGTGGACCTCAAGCCGTGTAGAAGAGCAGTGAAGAAGAGTTACATACGTTTCTGTGGGATTTGTGGTGAGGTATCACTGGTGTTTGATGAGAACTTCTTTGTGTAGCAGTTTAGGATGACTGCAGGAGAGCCTTGATGACTACTTTGGAGAACCTAGAGTCATACATGGTAGTGAACCTCCAGGAGCAGATCAGAGGTTCATGGTGATCACACATAATGTATAAAGCAGTGCTTGAATGCTCATTGGCGTGTAAGACACAGTGGAAGGTGAGAGATTGATTTCTTTTTGTGTTTGGGAATATTTATGCAGGTGTTTCTAGTGTTTCAGTCATAGGCTGAGTTATATATATATTTTAGGGCTGATTGTATAATATTATTACAAAGAGATTTAACCCCACTTGGTGAGGGAGTAGTAAGTGGCGAGCCAAGAGTTGTCAGCCACTTGATATGGACGGCTGGTGAAGCCTGGATATGGTATTGGATATGGCAGGAAAAGAGAGAGAGTGAGAGAGTGAGAGAGAGAGAGAGAGAGAGAGAGAGAGAGAGAGAGAGAGAGAGAGAGAGAGAGAGAGAGAGAGAGAGAGAGAGAGAGAGAGAGAGAGAGTGAGTGAGAGAGAGTGAGAGAGAGAGTGAGAGTGAGAGAGAGAGAGAGTGAGTGAGAGAGAGAGAGAGAGAGAGAGAGAGAGAGAGAGAGAGAGAGAGAGAGAGAGAGAGAGAGAGAGAGAGAGAGAGAGAGAGTGAGTGAGTGAGTGAGTGAGAGAGAGAGAGAGTGAGAGAGAGAGAGAGAGAGATAAAGAGAGAGAGAGAGAGACAGAGAGAGAGAGAGAGAGAGAGAGAGAGAGAGAGAGAGAGAGAGAGAGAGAGAGAGAGAGAGAAAGAGAGAGAGAGAGAGAGAGAGAGAGAGAGAGAGAGAGAGAGAGAGAGAGAGAGAGAGAGAGAGAGAGAGAGAGAGAGAGAGAGAGAAGAGAGAGAGAGAGAGAGAGAGAGAGAGAGAGAGAGAGAGAGAGAGAGAGAGAGAGAGAGAGAGAGAGAGAGAGAGAGAGAGAGAGAGAGAGAGAG
>NC_091199.1:2619227-2630198 GCF_040958095.1 Procambarus clarkii | reverse complement strand
CTGACGGACCGGAGTGCTTTTGTGGGGGGGGCAAGTTCACCTTCCTGTGGGGGCGAGTGGCGACTTCTCGACTCATGAATACTGCCATCTGGGTCCCCACTTTGCAGGTGTTTGTTGCCCCGGTTCCGGATGTTATGGCGTCCCCGGTGGATGGACGAGACCCTTGGCAATGGGTGCTCTGGGAGGCGTTCAATGTAAGGTTCCCGCGGGCCAAGTTCCCGGGCAAGTATGTGCTCTGATTTCCTGTGTGTTTGCTCTCTGACATGCTGTGTGCCCTTTTGGCTGTTTGTTTGCCCTGTTCTATTATGTGCTTCTGCCTCTCCCTTTGTGCATAGCTTTGCCATGTGGCATATCAGTTTCTAGTGCTTGGCGTCACTCATTTCGCGTTTTGGCTTGGCATTTCGCCTTTCCTGGCTTTGCGATTCGCCCTTCACGGGTACGCCAGGGCGCATCCGATCCAACCCGTTCTCGCAAATTTAATAAGCCAATATTGACTTATTAGATATGTGCATAGGTGACATACTTAACATAATAGATACCCTTAAAAAGATTCATAGAAAACACCGACCTTACCTAACCTACTTAGTATGTTAATATAACCATCTTATTGCTTCGTAATTACAATTATTACCTAACCTATAATAGGTATAGGTTAAGTAATAATTGTAATTACGAAGCAATAAGATGCTTATCTTAAGATACTAACAAGGTTAGGTAAGGTTGGCATTTTCTATGAATCTTTTTAAGGGTATCTATTATGTTTAGTATATCACCTATGCACGTAGTTAATAAGTCAATATTGACTTTACGAATTTGCGAGAACGGGTTGTCCGATCCCACGATCATCGTCGCCCCTAACTCAACAACAACAACAACAACAATACAAGATGCCGTAATTGTGCCCTCAATAGGTAACCGAGAACACGCCTGAGGGAGTCCTGTAGATCTTCAACAGAAATAAGTAGTGCCTTTTAACTGTTTGTAGTTTAAGCTAAGTGATCACACGTGCTATGTTACAGGTGGTTAGGCTGTGAGCTACCCAAACAAAACGGGTGAGCATTCCTTGTCAAATCAATCCTCTCTTTCTGTTCATATGACCCAGGTTTGTCACTTATATTATGATGTAATTATTTCAAAGGTGACCTCGAAGAAGTGGAGATAGCAGACACGAATTCTTTCTTACCCAGATGTGTATGGACGCCACAACAATTGAGGATACTCTTCTTCTTCTTGATAGCAAGTGCAGTTTGCATGAAGGGTTTGTCCACACGATGACTGCACCAGTACAGATGTTGGGAGAGGCGTTTATGTTGAGGATGATAAGAGTTTCAAAGGTGTTTGTTGCGTTGTGTTGTAGATGGAGGAGTGGCGATTAAAACAGATGTGTGTGTGAGAGAGAGATTTGCCGCACCGTAGGGTGGTGTGTTGTGTTTATGGCGTCAGCTGATCCATGGTGTTGTGACGAAGCATTTTTTTGTGTGTTTTGCTGTTGGTGGCGCCAGGTATGAATGTGGCACGGGTCAAATGTGGCCCAATTTGCTGGTGGACTGGAGATAATTAGCCAGTAATTTGACTATTTGGTATTATTCCTGTAACGAGTGGTCACCTCCTCCTAATATATGCTCGATGGTAAAGGGTATTTTAAGTGAGATAAGAACTTTTTTTTTAATTTACTCTGGCACTAGGATGTCGGAAGCAGGGAAGGAGATAGTCTTCGCTTGTTTCAGGCACCTGACAGAGGATGCAGAGTTCGTTTATGTCTGTTTTGTACTTAGAGCTGTGTTCTTGCCAGTTTTGTATGTCCCAGCCTTAATCTGGTTATCGTTATATGAATTTCTCTGCTTTTATATCTGACATGTTTCCACGTTTCCCATTTCTTTTTAATGGACCCATAGTACAAAGATGAGCATGATGTTTTCCATTTCGTCGCAAAATCTTGGGTGATAGTATTTTTGAAGGCTCCTTTACATGCAACATGGGGAATTGGATGACGGGCAATGTGAGGCATGTTGTGCATTGTTTTGGCTAGTTGATCTACTAGTTCATTATGGAGAATACCACAATGCGCTGGGATCCATTGGATAGAATGCCTCGCTGGCCGCCAGGGTGTCAAGACGTGCTCGCCTGACCTGCCAGTTGTTGCCAGGTGTTGAGAGTGGGCGGGTACGGTGCGCCTGCTAGCTGGGGACTCAGCTGGCAGTATGGTTGTTGGTGGTGATACCCGCGTTCGGCGGGATGACACAGTGTGCTTGGATTTTTCTAATGCTGTGGACTGGCCCATTGTGGAGATAGTGCTATTGGATGTGCTCCATGTGGATGTCCCTGATTTGTTGGGGCTGGAAAAGCTCTCGCCTACCCGAGTGGTGGTGTCATTCGCCACATCGTTGTTTTACCGGGAATTTGTGGCGCGCTGGGATGCCTGCACGCTTCCTATTCCTGAATCGGCTGTGACCGTGGAGATCTTGGATCCCTGGGGGGCCCTTGAAATATGTGAGTGTTCACGGTGTGCCGGTGACTTTCCCCGTGGAGGAGCTGAGGTCGGTATTTAAGCGGTATGGTGTGGTGGTGAACCACCAATTCAACACTTTGAGTGCGGGCCAGCTGAGAGGGTTCCATATGGGCGCTCGTATGTTCGTCATGCGGGTCAAGCCCCTATTCCATCCAGGATTTTGTATTGTGGGCTCCCTCTACGGATCTTTTATCAGACCTAGACAAGGACCTGTTTCCGGTGTGGTGCTGAAGGCCACGTGGCAGCCGGCTGTGATGCTCCTCGTGCTGAGGTCCCTTCGGTTTTCCTGGAGGGTGACTTTCCCTGCTTGTCTGAGCGTAGGGTTTCCTCGCGGATCCTCGTTCTGTCCTCGTGCCTGGTGTGGTTCCTGCGGCGTTTCGGCAGGCGTTCCGTCTGGCCCTGGTATGTCTGTCCCTCCGGTGAGTTCTGTGGACCTGGAGCCTCCTGCTTCGGATCTTTGTCGTTCGATGGTTGCGGAGGTGCATCCACGGCCGGTTGATTCCGGGTGGGGGGGGGGGCCTTGGATGCTGCTGTACGGGTGGTGCCTGCTTCTCCTGCCGACGACCGTCTGCTTACCGGGGTTGTCGGGGTTGTGGTGGGTGAGCCCTTCCCCCCGCCCTTTGCCTCTGCCTCGTCTACCTCGTCGTCTAAGGTGGTTTCCTCGCTCCCCAGGGCCTCTTCACCTGTGCCGGCTCTGTCATCCGTGATGATACCTCACGTGTGTTGGAGTGTGTTCTCCCGCCTGCTGTGTCTGCTCCTTGTCAGTTTCCGGTCTCAGGGCGTGGTAGTGGCTTTTTGCCCCGTGCTGGTGAGGCTACTGTTCTGCGTGATCGTGCTGCACGGGCTGTGGGGCCGACTGCCCCTGGTTCTTCTGGGGCACCGATTGCTGGGGGTGACAGTTCCGACGGTCAGGGGCCTCTTTTTAAGCGCCGTCGTTCGGCTCAGGCTGCGTTGCCTCGCCGGACGTGGGCTGAGGAGCGAGATGCGATGGATGATGAGGCTGTGGACGTCGCTGTGTTGACTTCTGTGGTGCCTTCTGTGTTGGACGCTGTGCCTCCTGCTGATGGCTCCCCTCAGTGGGCGGTTGCCCCGGGTGATCGCGACCTGGTAGTGGTGTTGTTGAAGGATGTGCGTCGGGGGGCTTCTGCCCCTGTTCCGGTTGGTGGGGGCACTGAGGCACTTGCGGAGGCATTCTCCGTGAGGCTCGGTGCAGTGCCCGGCGTCGACCGCAGTGAGCGCCCTGGGGTTCAGGCTGGTGTACGACCGGATGTGCGGCATGGTGTGCTTCCGGTGGTGGATGTGTCCTCCGAGGGATGTGTCAGGTTGGGAGTGTCCAGAGGTTCTCCCGATGGCACCCTCAATTGTATGTGCATCTTTGAATGTTCGGGGTTTGAATGATCTTGGGGTCCAGTTGGGCCTGTTGGATGTTCTGCGGGAGCAGCGTGTGGATGTGGCTCTGATTCAGGAGCACAATGTTCATGATGTGTCCGTGTTGCAGTGTTTGAGTGTGCATTTTCATGTTATGCTAAACCCACCGAAGACGTCCTTCAGGGGGACGCTTATGTTGTTTTCTTGGAGGGCTTCCTTCTCCGAGCTTCACATGGAGATGGACGAGGATGGGCAGGTTTTGTTTGTGAGGGTGGAATTTTGGGGGGTCGTCATTCTGTTCCTGACGGTGTACGCCCCCTTGGGGGCGGCGCACCGTCGGGAGCGGGAGTAGTTTTTTTGGGTGGGGCTTCTCCCTTTCTTGCGTCATGATATGTGGGGTATGATTTTGGGGGGGACTTTAATTGTGTGACAAGTGCACGGGACTGTAGTAGCGAACGCCCGCAGAATGTTTCGGATGTGCTGCAGGAGGTGGTGCGTTCTTGAGGTTTCAAGGACGCTGCTGTGCTCTATGGGGGCGAGTTGTCTTTTACGTTTGCTGCGCGTGGGGCGCGTTCGCGGATTAATCGGGTGTATGTTACTGGCGGGCAGTGTTCTGTGTTTGCTTTCCGCACTGTCCCGGTTGCATTCTTGGACCCTAGATTAGTGGTGGTCCGGGTTGGTGTGCTGAGTCAGGTGCGGGTCCGTGTATGGTGGTGGAAGCTGAATTGTGGGTTGTTGCGTTGACCGCGGGTTTGTGGGCAGTTTCAGGTTTGGTGGGTCGGGGTTCTGGCCCGGCGGTGTGCGTTTCCTTCTATTTTAGAGTGGTGGGAGTGGAGTAAGGTGCAGTGTCGGTTGTTCTTTCGCGTGGTTGCCAAACGTGAGGCTGCTGGGCGCTTTTGGTTGCTGCGGTTGTTACAGGCAAGGCTTTCGCGGTTGTATGTGCAGTTCAATGCTGGGGTTGACTGTTTTGGAGAGATTGCTGAGTGTAAGAAGCGTATTTGTAGTTTGCGGAATGAGTGGGCTGAGGGTGTTCGTGTGCGTGCTCGTGTGAGTGAGCGTGTGGATGGGGAACGGCTCTCTCTGTTTCTTTTAGGGAAGGTGAGGGCTGCGTGGGACTCTGTTCTTTTTACGGCTCTGCAACCGCCGGATGGGACCATTGTTTCGGACACTGGTGGTGTGTTGCATTATGCTCGGCAGGAGTTGGCTGCGCTCTATGAGGAGGTGGTAGGGGACTTCGCGCTTGCGGAGGATTTCTTGGGTAGGTGCATTCTGGGGTTGTCTGCCGTGGATTGTGTTGGTTTGGTGGGAGATGTTGCGTTGTGGGAGCTTTTTGAGGTGGTCCGGTCGTTTCGTTCTGGGAAGGTGCCGGGTTCGGATGGTCTTCCTATGGAGTTTTATGTTGCATTTTGGGATGTGTTGGGGGATGTTCTTCTGGAGGTGGTCTGGACTTGTCTTCGGAGGTGCGTTCTGCCTATGTCTCAGTGCGTTGGGATTGTGCGGTTCCTCCCGAAGCTGGGTGATTTGTGGTTTTTCTCGAACTGGAGGCCCATTAATTTGTTGAATGTGGACTATAAGATTCTGTCCAAGGCTTTAGCTGGTCGGTGTCGCCGTGTTGTTGCGTCTGTTGTTTCTGTGGAACAATTTTGTGGTATTCCGGGTTGCTCGTTATTACAGTGCAATGCGTTGTTTCGGGATGTGCTCATGTACGTGTCGGGTTCTCGCTCATCGGTGGCAATGCTTTGCCTGGATTGGTCGAAGGCTTTCGAACGTGTGTCGCTCACATTTGTTTTTCGTGTGTTGGAGAGGCTTGGGTTTCCATCTGTGTTTGTTCATTGGGTACGCATGTTGTACGCTCGATGTTGTAGTCGGGTTTGCGTCAATGGGTTCTTAAGTGCTTCTTTCCCTGTACGTCGCTCGGTGCGGCAGGGATGTCGCTTTCTATGCTCCTTTATGTGCTCTTTCATGAGCCCTTTTTATGGGTCAAGGCTTTTCCGTTGATCCGCCCCTTCCCTTCCCCCCTCCCCCCGGCTGCCGTCTGATCTTAGGTTACCCATCTGCTGTTATGCGGATGATACCATCCTGTTTGTGGCCTCTAAGGGTTCTGTTAGGGCTGTCCAGGTCGTGGTTGAGAGGTTTGAGTTCGCCACTGGGGCCCGGGTCAATCGTGCGAAGTCCGATATTATGGGTATCAGTGGGTGGCGTCTCGCCTCGTGTGGGTTGGGTCTTGGTTGCTGGTAGTCTCCTCTATGCGTGTTTTGGGGATTACCTAGTTTGCTTCCTATGAGCAGTCTTTGGAATGTAATTGGGGTGGGGTTTTCTGTAGTGTTGGTGTTGCGATTGGGTTGTTGGCTGCGCGCCCGTTGACAGTTTATCAGCGGGCGTTGCTTATTAATTGCAAGGTTTTGTCGCGTGTCTGGTTTGTAGCTCGGTGTTTCCCCCTAGATCGCCGGCTGGCTCTAGAATTGGATCGTCATGTATATAGGTACGTGTGGTGCGATCGTTACCACCCGGTTCGTCACTCGACGTTGGTGTTAGCTGTGCGGGAGGGTGGGATGGGTGTTCCTGATGTGTTTACCAGGGCTCAAGCGTTGTTCTGGGTCTCGTTGTGTCAGGGGTTGGAGCTGGGTGGGGGGCTAAATGCTTTGGGTGTTTTTTATTGCTCGGTTATGTTTAGTTTTTTGGTAGATTTAGGTGTTTGTCGGGAGGTGCCCTTCTGTACCCCTCCTGTTTACTCTTGGGTGGTGGACGTTCTTCAGGCTGTCTGCCGTTGTCCGGGTTTCATGTCTCTGTCGGTTAAGGCAGTTTATGGGGTTTTATTTCGCCTCGTTCGGCCGCGGGTGGATTGTTTGTTCCCGTGTTGGGATTGGGAGGAGGTGTGGGCGGCGTTGGGGGCGCGGTTTCTGGCCCCGCAGCAGCGGGAGTTGTTGTTTCGTATGTTGCATTTGTCACTGGCGACGAATGACCGGTTTTGCATGCTGGGTTTGTGTGCCTCTGACGAGTGTGTACACTGTGGGTTGTCTGAGACTCAGTTGCATGTTTTCTATTTTTGTGAGCAGTTACGTGGTTTGCTTGAATGGTTTCGTAACATTTTGGCCGTGGTTTGCGGGCCGAGGTATCGGGGTGGTTTTTTGTGGTTTTTGTTTTTGTCTTTTCCGCGGGGCTTTCGCCGGGTGTGAAATACGTTATGTCTTCTCGTTGCAACTATGTGTATTGTGTGTGGGTTGGTCGGAGGGAGGATTATGGGGTTAATAGGGTTTTAGGGTTTTTGAGAGGCCATTTGCGATACACCTGGTGGTGGCTGCAGCGTGCTTTTCCGGGCGATTTTTGCAGTTGCTTTACGGGTCCGTATGTTCGTGGGGCTGCTTTTGGGTGGGTGGTCATGGGTCGGGCTCTTGGTTGTTGGTTGTGGATTGTTTGGGTGGGTCTTGTTCCGGTTTGTCTTCGGTCCCAGGCCCTCCGGTGGGCCTCCCCGGTGGGGGTTGGGCTGGGTTATCTGGAGGTTATCTGGAGATGATTTCGGGGATTTTTAGTGTCCCCGCGGCCCGGTCCTCAACCAGGCCTCCACCCCCAGGAAGCAGCCCGTGACAGTTGACTAACACCCAGGTACCTATTTTACTGCTAGGTAACAGGGACATAGGGTGAAAGAAACTCTGCCCATTGTTTCTCGCCGGCGCCTGGGATCGAACCCAGGACCACAGGATCACAAGTCCAGCGTGCTGTCCGCTCGGCCGACCGGCTCCAATAGGTGTGTGTGTGGTTGTTGTGTTTCTGTTGTGGTTGCTCCTGTGGTTGTGTGTTCGGTTTGGTATGCTTGTGTGTAGGTGTGCTTCTTTCCTGGCTCCTGCGTGGGCCGATTAGTTTGCCCTGCGTGGGTTGGTTTACCTTGTTATGTTATTTCTGGTATGGGTGCTTGTTGCGCGTTTGTCTCTGTAATTTATTATTTACCCCCTTTTTAATTTGTAGGGATATTTGTATTGCTGTTCCTGTGTATTGGGTGTTCTTTTTCCATTATTTACTGTTATTTATCTCTTTCATGTGCCATGTGTTTTTGCTTTGTGCTGCTTATGTGGTTGTGTACGATGTGTGTGTGGGTGTGCATTGTTTTATTATGTGTACATTTTTCTGTTCTTTATATTCTTACCATTTGTATTTCCCTGTTTATGTATTTGCTGTATTTCTGTTTTCTTGTTTCCTGATTTTTTTTGTATTTTGCCCCTATATCAGCTGTTTCAGAGGCCTGGTGTTGTTATGTACTATTCTGCACCTGTGTTTGTATTCGTGTGCCTATGTTTTATGTTGTTTATCTCTTGTGCTATTTACCTGTACTATTCTGTTTGTGATCGATCCTGTGCCCGTTTAGGGTTTTTCCCTTTTTGTTCTCTTTTGTCCTGTGTTTATGTATTATTTCTTTATGGTGTACCTTGTGTATTTCTTTATAAAAAGAAAGTTCATTATGGAGAATACCACAATGCGCTGGGATCCATTAGATAGAGGTGTCATAGCCATTCAATCGAAGTTCTTGGAAAAGTTGAAGACATGGGTAAACAAACTCCTTGCACGTTGTTGAAGAGTACGTAATTGCTTGAATCGCACTCTTGGAGTCACTGCAGATTGTATATATCCCGACTGGTAATGTTGTGATTATTTGGAGAGCTTGATATAAGGCATATAATTCCGTTGTGAAAACAGATAGTTGGTTTTGTAACCGCCATCCCTGCTTGAGATGGTATTCCGGTATCCACACAGCGCTAGTGACCGAGGGTACGATTTGTTCATGATGATGCGAGATCTTTCTGTATAAATCGCTGTGGTATTTGGGTAGCAATTTTTCATTGTTGTGACAAAGACCGAGGCTATGGCCGAGTTTGGTGCAGACTTTGGAGTGTTGTCTTCGAGTTGTATTGATGTATTAGGAATTGTATAGAGCCAAGGTGGAATAGGGGGAACAGTAAGTTGGGTTTCACAGTTTTGGAAAAGAGAGAGGTCTATACTGAGGTTATTTGTAGCCTCTGTGGCTCTTTTGTTCAGGACGGTTGTATGACTGGAGAATCTACTGCTCACCTCTGACAGCTAGGCTGCAGTTTTTAGTATACTAATATTTAGTAGTAAAATAACCAGATAATAATTTAGTAATTTATAGTTATTTCCATTGGAGCTTAGAATATAAGCTACGTATATAAACCCCCAATTTATTTGGCGTGGATAAAACCCAGTAGATGATTTAATTTCCATGCAGTTCATTTCATAACTACAGTCCACTAAATAATATCAAGTCAATTTAATATTGATTTAATTTATATATATATATATATATATATATATATATATATATATATATATATATATATATATATATATATATATATATATATATATATATATATATATATATATATATATATATATATATATATATATATATTATAAATACCTGCCGAGAAAATTCACCACAAGGGGAGTGGGATGATTGTGCTTGGAGGTGATAAGGTGGAGGGTAGTGGGGGAGTGGTTGTTGGTGGTGTGAAGGTGGATGGTAGTTGGGGATGGTGGTTGGTGGTGTGAAAGTGGAGGGAAGTGGGGGATGGTGGTTGGTTATGTGAAGGTGGAGGGTAGTGGGGGATGGTGTGAAGGTGGAGGATAGTTGGGGATGGTCGTCGGTATTGTGAAAGTGGAGGGGGGGTGACAGTTGGTTGTATGAGGGTGAAGATTAGTGGGGGTGGTAGATGGTGAAGTGAAGGGGGATAGTAGTAGGGGAAGGTGGTTTGTGCTATGAAGGTGTAGGTTAGTGGGTGTGGTGTGAAAGTGGAGGGTAGTGGGGGTAGTAATTGGTTGTGTGAAGGTGAAGGGAAGTGGTGGTGGTGGTTGTAGGTGTGAAAGTGGAGGGAAAAGGGTGTGGTATTTAGTAGTGTAAAGGTAGAGAGTATTGAGGGATTGTTGGTGGTGGTCAAGGTACTCATCTAGTTGTAATCAAAGTTGTGCTTGCTCGGATTGAGCTCTGGCTTTTTGGTCCCGCCACTCAACTGTCAATCAACTGATGTACAGGTTCCTGGGCCAATTGGACTCTATCATATCTACACTTGAGACTGTGCATGGAGTCTGCCTCCACCACATCCCTTCCTAATGCATTCTATTTGTCTTCTACTCTGACACTGAAAAAGTTCTTTCTAACGTCACTATGGCTCATTTGGACACACAATTTCCACTTGTGTCCCCCTCCCCATCCGGCCCGTTGGCGTCGTGAGGGGGCTTGGTGGACGGCTGCCGGAGAGTGATGCTCCGTTGGGCTGTCCTCTGTCCTTTTCTGGCCTTGCACTCCTGCTGCTGTCTTCTCCAATTGTGCCGGATCGCTTTTCCTTTTCCTTATGTTTCGTTTTTCTCCCCCCTCTTCTCCTATCTGCTTGTCGTTTCCTGCCGACCTTTTGCTTGTTTTGGATTATTTCTTTGGACTTCTTCTATTTTGACGCCCGGGTGCTTGAGGAGGCATACTCTTGCACCCGTAGAACTGTAGTACCCAACGTCTCGAGCGAGGGGAACCTTTTATTGTCAATCCCCCTAATGTCGTTGAATGTTTCCGTTGTACCCTCTCAGGCTCGTGGGGTGGGCGACCAAGCCCCCGAGTCGGCCTGTATTGGAAGACCAGGCACTGTAGCTCCCGCTGCGTTGGGCCCCGACCTTGCTCCTCCTTTGACCGTCCTGACTTCTTCCCCCAGCTCCCCTCACTCCTCTGTGGTTGGGTCGAGCCTCCAGCCCCCGGTGGTGACCACTTCGTCCCCTGGTGTGGCTAAGTCTTTCGTTGTGACTACTGGCCTTTTGACCCCTCTCTCTCTAGGGGTTCTCAACGCCGTTCGCGCCCCAACTGCACTCGCTCGATTTTTTCCCGTGCTGATGCGTATCAGGCCTTGTTTGGTCCTGCTTCATGGGCCAAATACTTTGATCTCCTCCCTCTTGATTCTGCGCCTCCTGACGATTTCTCCCTCCATTGGCATCTTGTAGATTCCGTGGATGCGTCTGTTACTTTCAACCCCACTCGTCTCGGTACACGTGTCGTTGCTGCTCCTTCTCAGGATTCGGCTTCCCGCTTGGCTGCCTTATCT
>NC_091199.1:2521727-2616727 GCF_040958095.1 Procambarus clarkii | reverse complement strand
GACGGACAGAGAGACGGACAGAGAGACGGACAGAGAGACGGACAGAGAGACGGACAGAGAGACGGACAGAGAGACGGACAGAGAGACGGACAGAGAGACGGACAGAGAGACGGACAGAGAGACGGACAGAGAGACGGACAGAGAGACGGACAGACAGACGGACAGACAGACGGACAGACAGACGGACAGACAGACGGACAGACAGACGGACAGACAGACGGACAGACAGACGGACAGACAGACAGACAGAGAGAGAGACAGAGAGAGGGTGTGAGAGGGTATGGAGTGTATTATAAAGAAAATATATATCCTTTCTTCTATAGGTGTAATGTCTTGGGGGCTTTCCCTGATATTTCACTCCCTCCTTGTGAAAGAGGAGCGCGACAGAGGTACGGTGGGGTTCCCTCCCTCACACACAACACACCCAGCGTGGCTCGATTACCTTCATCCATCATGGCCAGCTGTCAACCATCTGTCATCCATCTCCACTGTTTGAGTGCGGGACCCTCTATATATTCTTGCTTCAAGACTGAGCGTGCTAACTGGAAAACCTCATCCAGCTTGCACACGTTTACCACGTGATTAATCACACTCATCCATCTGTCACCCATCTCAGCGATGCCGGGGACGCTCTACAGCACCTAATCACTCAAAATAGAGACTGGATAACCGGGAAACCGAACCGGCCCGGATCGCACAATTATCACTCCTCATCCGTCAGTCATCCCTCCGTAGCTTGTAATGGTCCAAGAGCTAGAGTCTCTAAAAAAATACACGTAATCACTCATTAAATGATCATGGGATAACCGGAAAACCACACCCGGGTCACACAATTATCACTCCTCACCTGTCAGTCATCCATTTCTCATCCATCTGTGGCTTGCGCTGGTCCAAGAGCTAGAGTCTCTTAAAAATATACATTAGTTACCCCTAAAATCTCACATCGAGAGTGGGAAGGGTACCGGATATTACCCCCTGGTTCGCACGATAAAATCTACCTCACCCATCAGTCATCCATCTGTCATCCATCTCAGAAATGGAGCGTCCCTCTAGTCATAAAACCCCCTTCTGTGGTGTGAAGGTGGAGGGTACTGGTGGATAGTGGTGTGAAGGTGGAGGGTAGTGGGGGGATAGTGGTGTGAAGGTGGAGGGTAGTGGGGGATAGTTGTGTGAAGGTGGAGGGTAGTGGTGGATAGTGGTGTGAAGGTGGAGGGTAGTGGGGGGATAGTGGTGTGAAGGTGGAGGGTAGTGGGGGGATAGTTGTGTGAAGGTGGAGGGTAGTGGGGGATAGTTGTGTGAAGGTGGAGGGTAGTGGGGGGATAGTTGTGTGAAGGTGGAGGGTAGTGGTGGATAGTGGTGTGAAGGTGGAGGGTAGTGGGGGATAGTTGTGTGAAGGTGGAGGGTAGTGGTGGATAGTGGTGTGAAGGTGGAGGGTAGTGGTGGATAGTGGTGTGAAGGTGGAGGGTAGTGGGGGATAGTTGTGTGAAGGTGGAGGGTAGTGGGGGATAGTGGTGTGAAGGTGGAGGGTAGTGGGGGATAGTTGTGTAAAGGTGGAGGGTAGTGGGGGATAGTTGTGTGAAGGTGGAGGGTAGTGGGGGATAGTTGTGTGAAGGTGGAGGGTAGTGGGGGATAGTTGTGTGAAGGTGGAGGGTAGTGGGGGGGATAGTGGTGTGAAGGTGGAGGGTAGTGGGGGGGATAGTGGTGTGAAGGTGGAGGGTAGTGGGGGGATAGTGGTGTGAAGGTGGAGGGTAGTGGGGGGATAGTGGTGTGAAGGTGGAGGGTAGTGGGGGGATAGTGGTGTGAAGGTGGTGAGTAGTGGGGGATAGTGGTGTGAAGGTGGAGGGTAGTGGGGGGATAGTGGTGTGAAGGTGGAGGGTAGTGGGGGGATAGTGGTGTGAAGGTGGAGGGTAGTGGGGGGGATAGTGGTGTGAAGGTGGAGGGTAGTGGGGGGATAGTGTGTGAAGGTGGAGGGTAGTGGTGGATAGTGGTGTGAAGGTGGAGGGTAGTGGGGGGATAGTGGTGTGAAGGTGGAGGGTAGTGGGGGGGATAGTGGTGTGAAGGTGGAGGGTAGTGGGGGGATAGTGGTGTGAAGGTGGAGGGTAGTGGGGGGATAGTGGTGTGAAGGTGGAGGGTAGTGGGGGGATAGTGGTGTGAAGGTGGAGGGTAGTGGGGGGATAGTGGTGTGAAGGTGGAGGGTAGTGGGGGGATAGTGGTGTGAAGGTGGTGGGTAGGGGGGGATAGTGGTGTGAAGGTGGAGGGTAGTGGGGGATAGTGGTGTGAAGGTGGAGGGTAGTGGTGGATAGTGGTGTGAAGGTGGAGGGTAGTGGGGGATAGTTGTGTGAAGGTGGAGGGTAGTGGGGGGATAGTGGTGTGAAGGTGGAGGGTAGTGGTGGATAGTGGTGTGAAGGTGGTGGGTAGTGGGGGGATAGTGGTGTGAAGGTGGAGGGTAGTGGGGGGATAGTGGTGTGAAGGTGGAGGGTAGTGGGGGGATAGTGGTGTGAAGGTGGTGGGTAGTGGGGGGATAGTGGTGTGAAGGTGGTGGGTAGTGGGGGGATAGTGGTGTGAAGGTGGAGGGTAGTGGGGGGATAGTGGTGTGAAGGTGGTGGGTAGTGGGGGATAGTGGTGTGAAGGTGGTGGGTAGTGGGGGGATAGTGGTGTGAAGGTGGAGGGTAGTGGGGGGATAGTGGTGTGAAGGTGGTGGGTAGTGGGGGGATAGTGGTGTGAAGGTGGAGGGTAGTGGGGGGATAGTGGTGTGAAGGTGGTGGGTAGTGGGGGGATAGTGGTGTGAAGGTGGAGGGTAGTGGGGGGATAGTGGTGTGAAGGTGGTGGGTAGTGGGGGGATAGTGGTGTGAAGGTGGAGGGTAGTGGGGGGATAGTGGTGTGAAGGTGGTGGGTAGTGGGGGGATAGTGGTGTGAAGGTGGTGGGTAGTGGGGGGATAGTGGTGTGAAGGTGGTGGGTAGTGGGGGGATAGTGGTGTGAAGGTGGTGGGTAGTGGGTGATGTTTTGTTGAAGTTAGTTGAGTGAGGGTGCCGGATAGTGGTTGGTTTATCGAGGGTGGAGGATAGTGGGGTGGTGGGTGGCGGTGTGTGCAGTGGTGGGGGTGGTCGGGAAGTGCGGGTCGGGGATGGTGGGGTCGTTGGAGGTGGTGTGTGAAGTAAAAGGGGGTTATCTTGAGATGATTTCGGGGCTTAGCATCCCCGCGGCCCGGTCCTCGACCAGGCCTCTTTTTTGTTACATACACCTCCACGAAGCAGCCTATAGCAGCTGTCTAACTCCCAGGTACCTATTTACTGCTAGGTGAACAGGACCATCAGAGTGAAAGAATTTCTACTTATTTGTTTCTGCCTCCACCAGGTATTGAACCCAGAACCTTAGGACTACGAATCCCAAGCGCTGTCCACTCAGCTGTTAGGCCCCAGTTGGGGTGGTGAGTTATCGGGAGGGGGGAGGAGGGGTAATACTTACCTATCAGTGACTATGGGGAAGTGAAGTCTCTCTCATTAAACCCTACCTATCAAGGCCTTATTCTTGTTGCGTTATAGTTGAACTATTCTATCGTTCACATTCTTTGTCGAATATTGTCTTAAAATTGTGACAAGAGGTGGCTTTTATAACTTCTTCTTTCAGTGCATTCCACTTGTTGCCTACATATACAGGGTATGAGTATGTCCTTATATTTCTTCTAGTAATTTGTGTTTTCCTACTTCTACTTATGTCCTCTTGTTCTTTCTCTCATTACAAAAAGTTGTCTCTGTTCAACTTGTACATTACCCACAGTATCTTTGATGCTATGATAAAGTCCCCTCAGTTTGTTATGTCTTCCCAGATTGTGAGGCGCAGTTCTCTTAACTCTCATTGCTTATCCTTCTTAGTAACAGCTCTCTACAATCAGCGCTAGCGCAACTATATTTATATAGCACAACTATATTTAGATATCACAACTGGCTGGCTGTCCAACCGTCACGCAGGGTGTTGGTTAGTGTGTAGTGTGAGTGTGGTGGTGAGAGTCATGTCTGCCTGTCTGCTGCCTCTCCTCTGTGTCCTACTGGGCTGGTTGGCCGCCCTCCCCGAGGCCACCATGGGCCTCACGGAGTCTGACTTGACCCCTCATGTCATATTGAACCAGGTTGCTATACAACAGCTGCAGGAGGAGCAGCGAGGCCTCCAGGAAGGTAAGAGTAAGAGCAAAGTTATGTTCACATTTCCATGTGACTTATTTGGTTAGTAAACAAAATATTTCCTCTCTATATAAAAACAGCACCATAAGGCACCAGTACACATGGTAATCTCTAGTGCTAAACACATCATAGAAACACATGTAAGGATACGATCTTAATAGTGGTAACTGTTTACAGGTGTGAAAAGTATACTGATGGTGATGGCCAACCTGACTGACCTGGTCTCCACTCACATGAGTCTTGACGACAGGTGTATGCAAGGTAAGGAGTCACATATACAGTACACGTGTCAGTTATTCTATGTCAGTCATTTTCTTCACTCAGTGCTTGTCTGCTTGACTTCACTCAAGATTTTAGGCACTGAACTGAGTACAACAAGATAATAAGTTGTTAAAATAATTTAATCATGTTCCATGTGCCATAATAACTCTAATTTGTAAGATAACCTTGGGAATGAAGTATTCAGTCTGGTCGCCTTCAGCATCAAGCGCAGCCTGTAATTCATAGACTATAGTACCTATAGTCACTATCGATGGACGTACACAGTACCCATAGTCACTATCGATGGACGTACACAGTACCTATAGTCACTATGGATGGACGTACACAGTACCTATAGTCACTATGGATGGACGTACACAGTACCTATAGTCACTATCGATGGACGTACACAGTACCTATAGTCATTATGGATAGATGTAAAAAATGTGTACTGTTGCACCTCAGAGATGTTCACTGTTTGTTCTGTTTATTTTGTAGCGGGCCGGAGAACAACGTCAACAACCAAACATAATTTTCCTCGGACTATTATAGGAATGGAATGGAGCTATGAGGAGAAAGCGCCAAGCCATTACGACTATATAGCACTTGCAAGGGGTCAGGATAAGGGTTTCTGATAGGACGGTGGGAAGTAATGGTGCCCAACTACTTGGACGGTCGGGGATTGAACGCCGATCTGCATGACGCGAGATCGTCGCTCTACCGTCCAGTCCTAGCTGTACTTAATTATTTCTTAGTTAGGCCTAAGAATGCATACATTTTGGCTGAGATTGCTTACTTAGTCCTAAAACAAATTATGCTATGTATGGTTACTGTTTCATAATTTTGTTGTGCCCTTTAAAACTTCCATAATGCCAAATGTTAACTTTCTTAGGGTGCAACATTTCATATTTTGTACATTCCATCAAGCAGTAAATGTTATGTTATATCATGTTATATGTTACATCATTTTTTATGATAAGTCGTCCATAACATTTGTTAGTTCATTCCAGCATGATTTGTTGGTATTTCCACAGCTGTCTTGATCTCGCCGATTCTCTCCATGTTTCCTGCCTGGTTTATTTCAAAGAACTTATAGTGAGCATTTAGTCAATGCAGATCACCGATCATCTTGTGTATCTGAGTATTAGTGCTATAACAACAGCAGTTAGCTCTGCTTGAGGTGATGAGACTGTTACGCTTCCTGGTTAATACTTAGCTCATGCCTGACACAGGAATAACTAATTACTAGGCCTATTACACTCTTATGTTGAAGAGTATGATCCCAACATCCCTGTGAGGTAATTCTTATTTGGCACCAGTTAAATCGATATGGGAGGAACTCAGAAACGAAGATATAAAATCAACAAGTACAATATTGTATATCTGACATAAATTATTTTAATATGGGCTTATTGATCACAATCGATAATATAAATTCAGATGGACATATATATGTATAATCACTGTTATTAGAATGCCAGATGGGTTAAACACCCTTAAGCTAAGAACACACTCATACTACTTAACTGACTCAGATATGTTGTCACCAGACCTCTCAGTAGTAGGGATGACAGTGTATGAGTGATTGAGATTTTTTTGGACAGAAACTTATACTTATACGGTTCCAGGTAAATTTTGCATGTCCTCGCTAAGTTCTTAAAGGTTTCTAATGGGGGAAATTCAGACCAAAAATCACTCATTTATTCTTGAAGGATTCTTATAGGAGAATTTGACCAAAATTTGTCAGACGCACATTTATGAGTATAGTTTCGCTACTAATAGCCCAATTTTTTCCCAATTTTAAACAGTCATATTTCATACGTAGCACAATAAATCAAAACAATTACCGAACCCTAGCTCCCGTCCCCGCCTTAACCCCCCTCTCGTATCTTCATAAATTCCTGATCAATTTCCCTGAGATTTAAAACATAGCTATTATAATAATAATAATAATAATTTTTATTTAGGTAAAGGTACATACATAAAGAGATTTTACAAAGTTTGTTGGCTTTATAGATAGAGCTAGTACATACAATGCCTAAAGCCACTATTACGTAAAGCGTTTTGGGCAGGAAAAAACACTAATGACTAAAGCTTAAAACTAATGGGTAAAAAGAATTAAATGTGTTGAGTACAAATAAAAATAGAGGTAAAAGAGGGGGGAACATTGTTGAAAAAGCAGCACAAATACAATTACAAATTATTACAGAAAATTACATTCAAACAGCGTTGAATTGAAAAACAAAAACAAAAACAAAAAACATACATGGGTTGACAACAGAGGGGTAAGGTGGGTTACAGGGAATTTATTAGGTATAGCTTCGTTTTTAACTTAAACTGGTTGAGAGAGGTACAGTCTTTAACATGGTTGGGAAGGTCATTCCACATTCTGGGCCCCTTGATTTGTAGAGCATTTCTGGTTTGATTAAGTCGTACTCTAGGAATATCAAAACTGTATTTATTTCTGGTGTGGTGCTCATGGGTTCTGTTACAACCTTCTATGAAGCTTTTGAGATCAGGATTGGCATTATAGTTTAGCGTTTTATATATGTATAATACACATGAGAGAATGTGCAGTGACTTAATGTCTAACATATTCAGAGATTTGAGTAGGGGTACTGAGTGATGTCTGGGGCCAGAATTGGATATTGTCCTTATAGCAGCTTTGTGTTGAGTAATTAGAGGACGTAAGTGATTTTGGGTAGTAGAGCCCCAAGCACAAATACCATAGTTGAGATATGGATAGATAAGGGAGTAATAGAGAGTCACCAGGGCAGGGCGTGGTACATAATATCTGATCTTAGAAAGAATGCGCACAGTTTTTGAAACTTTTTTTGATATGTTTAGAATGTGTCCCTGGAAATTCAGCTTGTGGTTAATGAGAATGCCAAGGAATTTGCCATCTAATTTGTTACAAATTTGGGTATTGTTTATTTTGAGATTTATTTGATTAGAGGATTTATTGCCAAACAGAATATAGAAAGTTTTGTCAATGTTAAGGGTGAGTTTGTTGGCAGTTAGCCACAGATGGACTTTATTTAGCTCAGTATTTACTGTGGCATTTAGAGCAAGGGGATCAGGACTGGAGTAAATGAAGGTTGTGTCGTCAGCAAATAGAATTGGCTTGAGGTGTTGGGAGGCATTTGGAAGGTCATTAATGTAGATGAGAAAGAGGAGAGGGCCAAGTATGCTGCCCTGGGGAACACCAATGTTGATGGGTAGGGTGGGAGAAATTGTATTATTCACAGAAACACATTGGAGCCTGTCAGTAAGGTAGGATTTGAGGTATTGTAGGGAGTGTCCTCTGACACCATAATGATGTAATTTAAGAAGAAGGTTTTGGTGGTTGACAGTATCGAAAGCTTTACGCAGGTCCACAAATAACCCAACAGGGAACTCATTTTTATCAAGAGCTGTATGAATCGAGTTAAGCATACTAATAAGTGCATCGTTAGTGCTTTTTTTGGGCCTGAAGCCATATTGGCAAGGGCTAAGTATATTGAGTTTGGCTAGATATGAGTAAAGCTGCTTATAGATTAGTTTTTCAAAAATTTTTGACAAGTTTGGCAGGATTGATATAGGTCTGTAGTTGTTAACATCTGTGAGATCACCACATTTGTGGACAGGCGTTACTCTCGCTTTTTTAGAATATCTGGAAAGGTTTGGAGTTCAAGTGACTTGTTGAAGAGCAAAGCAATAGCTAAAGATCTGGAGGCTTTTTTGTAGATTAAAGTTGGTATCTCCTCAAGGGCACCAGACTTGGTTTTAAGGGAAAGGATTATCTCATTGACGTCAGTGGAATTATTAGGCTTTAGGTACAGAGACTATACCTAAAGCCTATTACCTGTTTCTATCACCCTGAATGCCCCTGTTACCTAGCAGTAAATAGGTACCTGGGAGTTAGTCAGCTGTAACGGGCTGCTTCCTGGGAGTGGAGGCCTGGTCGAGGACCGGGCCGCGGGGACACTAAAGCCCCGAAATCATCTCAAGATAACCTCAAGATAACCTTCCCATCCCTTACCTCCCCACCCCTTACCTTCCCCTACCTTACTTTCCCCAACTCTCTTTCGCCCTTATCTTCCCCCTCCCTCTCTCCCTACTACCCCTTCATCTCGCCCCCACCCCCTTCTTCCCTTTCATCTCGCCCTTACCCTTTACTCCCCATTATCTCGCCCATTCCTCAATTTATTCAAACCTTCAATAATCTTACTGTATTTGTATATTCTTTCCATATTTATTCGCATTCTCTTCCATATTTATTCGTGTTCTTCGCATTCTCTTCCATGTTTCCTGTGTTCTTTATCATATTCTCTATGTTCTACAAAATGTTCACAGCATGTTTAGTTTATATTCCCCATACGTTCGCTGTGTTCATCACATTATTTTCCATGTTTTTGGTGTTTTTATCATGTTTTCGTAATGTTCTTAGAATGTTCTTCACAAGTTCGTTGTTCACTCTTCGTATTCTGTGTTCATCTTCATTATTCATGTTCTCTGCAAGTTCATGTTCCACACAAGTTCACTGTGATCATCTAATTCTCGATCATGTTCACTGAGTACTTTGTCATGTTCTCCGTATGTTCACTGTGTTCACCGCATTCTCTGACATGTTCTTTAAAATCAAAAGTACAATTGTTTTCTTCCATTCAGTACCAAATTTACCAAGACGTAACTTTTCGTGTTGTTTTTAACTAACAGTATTTGTCATTCAACTGAAGATATTCATGTTCATCATTTCATAACTAACATTATCTATCGTCAATCAACTGAAATAGTCACGTTCATCATGTCTTTCTTGTCGTTTCTTAACTAAAATAACACTTCTCTCAACTAAAAAATAGTCAAGCCTAACTTCTTTCAAGACTTTCTTAACTAAAAAAAACTCTTGCCCTTAACTAAAAATAATAAAATGCAACTTCTTTAAACACTTTTATAACTAACAGTATACTTCATGGAGTAAGGAAAATAGTCAAAGACACTCCTCGAGACATCAAAGACATCAATAACACACTCAATGACGTCAATAACACACTAAATGACGTCAATAACACACTCAAAGACTTCAATAACACACTCGAAGACATCAATATCACACTCAGACATCAAAAACACACTAAAAGACGTCAATAATACACTTGAAGACACCAATAACACACTCAGAAAAATCAATAACTCACTCAAAGATGCCAAAGTTACTCTTCAAGACATTAATAACACACTCAAAGACGTAAATAACACACTCAAAGGCATCAATAACACACTCAAAGACATCAAAGACACTCAAAGATGTCAAAATACTACTCATGTCCTCAAAGTTATTTTCAGAGTCATCAAAAGTTATTCTCAGAGCCATCAAAAGTTAATCTCAGTCATCAAAGTTATACTTCGTGCATATAAGTTGTTTTCTAACTCATTTTCGTTCGTCAAATTTGTTCTCTAAGACATCAAAGTTGTTCTCTAAAACATCTTCAGGCATTCAATTACACTCCCAAATATAATCGTTGTTCTTCTTCAATAAATAAGTAAAATAACTATAATTTATATAGTAACAATTTCACTAAGACATTTACAATTTACCTCGTTAATATCTATCACAAAACACTGCTCATCAAGTAACTAGTTCAACTTTTCATATCAAACATACACTTCTGTTTATTAATTATTCTGTAACTTATCATAACTTATCTACCCTCACCTACCTAACCACCTCCACCTAATGTAACTTACCTAACATAACTTACCCAAATTGACATGACCTAACTTACCTAACCTAAATTACATAACCTAACCTAACCTTACTGACTTAACATAGCATACCTAACCTAACCTACCCAACCTAACTTAACTTACATAACCTAACCTAACCTATCCATACCTAATTTAACCTATCCTTACCTAACCTATCCCTACCTAACCTAACCTATCCTTACCTAACCTAACTTACATAACCTAACTTACTTACTTACTTAACTTAACTTACATAACCTTACCTATCCTTACTAACTTAATGTAATTTTCCCATCCAGACCTAACCAACGTACATAACTTACTAACTTATCTTACATAACCTTACATAACTTATCTACCCTCAACTACCTCTCCTCCCTCACTTTACTTCCCCTCCCTAATATGTCAACTTACCTAACATAACTTATCTACCATGACATAACCTTACTTATATAACTTACCAAACCTATCCTAACTTAACATATTTTTTTTAATGTATGCATTTCACGTGTTATTTCCTAAAGACAGGTTATTTTAGCATTTCAAAGGTTTTTGTTATATATAGGCAGTTGTTCATTTCAAGGGTTAATTGCTAAATTAGAATGTTTTATCATTTAAACGGATATTTGTTAGATATGTCAGTATAAGCACTTTGGATCTTTTTTTACTTAAAGTGCATCAAGTTGTTCATAGGTTATATTATTATGCTTGATATATTTGTTCCCATTTTTCACCCTTTAACCTAACCTTTTTTTGATCTTAGTGTATTTATTGGGTATTATGTAATTTGTTCTTATTTTTTGACTTTTAACTTAACCTTTCAGATGTAGTTTATTGTGTTGCCTATATTTGTTGAATATATCATCCTTAACCTAACTTTAAAGATATAGATTCGTTTCTCATCTCTATATTTTTACCCAAATCCACCATCTCACTTAACCTTCCCATTTAACATTCCTTCCTTCAAGTTCAAGTATGTTTACTGAATCAAGAAAAAAATACATCTCAAAGGGATAGAGTAGCTTATCCTATTTCTACCCCTTGCCTTCCTTCTTTTACTTTGTTTCACATATAAGTTCATTCTTTATCTTAGTATTAATATAAGTACAGTAGTAAAGAATCAGATCTACGAAGACTTAAGACTGAGAAAAAGAAGAAAAACAAGAGAAAGGGAGCGAGAGCATGGGAGGGAGGTTAGGTAAGTTAAGTAAGTTATGTAAAGTTAGTAAGGCTTGGTTAGTTTATGCAAGTTAAGTTAGGCAAGGATAGGTTAGGTCATGTAAGTTAAGTTAGGGTGGGTAGGTTAGGTTAAGTATGTTACATTAAGTTAGTAAGGTTAGGTTAGGTTATGTAAGTTAGGTTAAGTAAGTTAGGTCATGTCAATTTGGGTAAGTTATGTTTGGTAAGTTACATTAAGTAGAGGAGGTTAGGTAGGTGAGGGTACATAAGTTATGATAAGTTACAGAATAATTAATAAACAGAAGTGTAAGTTTGATATGAAAAGTTGAACTAGTTACTTGAAGAGAAGAGCAGTGATCTGTGAAAGAGTTATTAACGAGGTTAACTGTAAATATCTTAGTTAAACTGTTACTACATAAAAGATAGTTATTTTACTTATTTATTGCATGAAGCACAACGTTTCTTATATTTGGGAGTGTTATTTAATGCCTGAAGATGTCATCGAGAACAACTTTGATGAATGAAGGCGAGTTAGAAAACAACTTTTATGCACGAAGGATAACTTTGATGACTGAAATTAATTTTTGATGGCTCTGAGAATAACTTTTGATGGCTCTGAGAATAACTTTTGGTGGCTCTGAGAATAACTTTTGGTGGCTCTGAGAATAACTTTTGATGGCTCTGAGAATAACTTTTGATGGCTCTGAAAATAACTTTTGATGACTCTAAGAATAACTATGAGGACATGATTAGTATTTTGTCGTCTTTGAGTGTGTCTTTGATGCCTTTGATTGTGTTATTGATGTTTTTGAGTGTGTTATTGATGTCGTTTTGTGTATTATTGGTGTCTTGGAGTGTGTTATTGATGTCTTTGGGTGTGTTATTCAGTGTGTTATTGATGTCTTTCTGTGTGTTATTGAGTCCGTTACTGATGTCATTGAGGTCTTGGGTGTGTTTTTGATGTCTCAAAGAGTATCTTTGACTATTTTTCTTACTCAATGAAGTATAATGTTAGTTACAAAAGTGTTTAAAGAAGTTTCATTTGATTATTTTGAGTTAAGGGGAAGAGTTATTTTGCAGATGATGAGTCACAATAACGTGGCTGAACTATGTTGACCAGACCACACACTAGAAATTGAAGGGACGACGACGTTTCGGTCCGTCCTGGACCATTCTCAAGTCGATTGTGATGAGGAGGTAGGGACAGGCAATAAATAGGCAAGAGAGAGCTGAGGAGGAAAGTCAGGTGAAGGGGATAGTAGTAATGGAAACTGCAGCAGGCCTATTGGCCCATACCCTTCAATTTCCCTTCAATTTCCCTTCAATTTCTAGTGTGTGGTCTGGTCAACATACTTCAGCCACGTTATTGTGACTCATCGCCTGCACGTGGCTGAAGTATGTTGACCAGACCACACACTAGAAGGTGAAGGGACGACGACGTTTCGGTCCGTCCTGGACCATTCTCCAGTCGATTGTGGTCTCAATTCTCAAGTCACAATCGACTTGAGAATGGTCCAGGACGGACTGAAACGTCTTTGACCCTTCACCTTCTAGTGTGTGGTCTGGTCAACAAGAGTTATTTTAGTTAAAAAAGTCATGAATGAAGTTAAGCTTGACTATTTTTTAGTTGAGAGAATGTTATTTTAATTAAGAAATGACAAGAAAACATGATGAACGTGACTATTTCAGTTGAATGACGATAGATAAATATAGTTATGAAATGATGAACATCACTATTTTCAGTTGATTGGTGAATACTTTTAGATAAAAACAACAAGAAATTTTTGTCTTCCTAAATTTGGTACTGAATGGAGGAAAACAATTGTACATTTGTTTTTAAAGAACATGTAAGAGAATGCGGTGAACACAGTGAACATATAGGAAACATGACAAAAAACGCAGTAATCATGAACGAGAATGAGAAGAACACAGGAACTTACGGGGAACATGAAGTTGCAGAGAACATGAATAATGACGAAGAACAAACTATGAAGAATGAACAACGAAATTGTGAAGAACATGCTAAGAACTTTACAAGAACATGATAAAAACACAGAAAACATGGAAAAGAATGCGATGAACACAGGGAACTTTGATGAACTTCAAAGGGAAAATTTGATGAACTAAGGTGGAGTACGGGAGTTGGACCTCGGTAATTTGCTTTTTTATTTATTTTATAGGGGGTCTGAATTGCATTGGGCTTTCAAATCTCAGGGGATTTGGACTGAGAGTAGTGAATTTACAGGAGTAAACTAAGAAGGAGGACAACAGCTAGAGTTCAGTAACTGCGTTTATCTTATTTCTCCATCTGAAATAACTATGTTTTAAATCTCAGAGGATTTGGTTAGATACTAAAGAAGATACGAGAGAGATTAAGGTGTGGACGGAAGTTAGCGTTCGGTAACTAAATTATTGTATTATACTATGTCTGAAATACAGCGGTTTTTAATTTCAGAAAAATTGTTCAGGTGTTAATGAAGATATGAGAGGGGGATTAAGGTGGGGGACCGGAGCTGGAGCTTGGTAACTAAATTATTGTATTTTAATTTGTCTGAAATACAGAAGTTTTTAATTTCAGGAAAATTGATTGGGTATTAACAAAGATACGAGCGGAGGTTAAGGAGGGAACAGAAGCTAGAGCTCGATAACTCTGATTATCTTATTTACTATATCTAAAGTACTTATGTTTTATATCTCAGGAAAATTGATCAGGAATTAATGAAGATACGAGAGGGGATTAAGGCGGGGACGGGAGCTAGGGTTCGGTAATTGTTTTGATTTATTGTGCTACGTATGAAATATGACTGTTTAAATTGGGCTATTAGTAGCAAAACTATACTTAAAACACGGTCTATGACAAATTTTGGTGTTTTACTTGTCTCTGTCAATTTTTTTGGTCTCAACTGGACTCCTGACAATATTTGAATTTCCTCTATAAGAACTCTTTAAGAATGCAGGTGTAGGTAAAACTGAAATATCTCGGTCTTAAAATAGTCTCTAATTAATTTGGGTCTTCAATTGAACTCTGACTAATTCAGGTCTCAAACTGGACTCTGGCAAACTTCAGTCTTTTACTGGTCTCTGATTAATTTGGGTCTTTAACTGGACTCTTGTAAAATTTTGGTCTTAAAATGGTCTCTGATAATATTTTGGCCTAAAATAGCCTTTTGGTCATATTTTGGACTTTGACTGGACTATTTTTTTTTACTTACGAAACAGCAGTAAATGGATATAAAATCTAAAACTTACTTCAAAGATGTTTATTTTCCTTAACAAACTTCTATGATCATATTTTTCTAAAAAGGTACTTTTGAAATACTTTCAATTTAAAACTCTTTAGAAACTTCTGTAATTACATGAACTCTGAAATATTTTCATAAAACTGAAATCTGATTGTTTTTAAATTTTCCCATAAGAATCCTGTAACCATTAAGCTGATAAGGGGGTCTTGAGGAGATTTACACCAGTGAGCAAGAAAAAAAATTCTCGAAGAAAAAAAAAATTTGTCTTCTAAAAATGTTAATTTGTGTTCCCTGAGCACGGGAAAAATAAAAAAAATAAGTCAGAGGTGACATATTTTGGCTGCAATAGGCCAAGGAAATCAAGCAAAATGTGGACGTTGACAGATCGGTCGTCAGTGGCGGTCAGCGTCACCCGAGCTGATGGGTGGGAGTTGCCACAAAGATGTCATTGCCTAATTATTTCAATGTCTCTGATTGATTTTTTCTTAGTTTTTTTTTGCAGTAATATTATTCAATAGTGTGTAGTGTGATAGATTTATATAATAAAAGTGGTGAATCATCGCTATACTCAAAAGTATGGTGTGCATATTAGTGATTCAATTATTATATTATAAAACAATAAACAAATAGTTTTGCTGTTAATACACTCTATACACACCAACCACTTCGGCTGGACGGTAGAGCCATGGTCTCGCTTCATGCAGGTTGGCGTTCAATCCCCAACCATCCAAGTGGTTGGGCACCATTCCTTCCTCCTCCCCCAAATCCTTATCCTGACCCTTTCCAAGTTCTATATAGTCATAATGGCTTGGGACTTTTCCCTTGATAATTCCCTTCCCTTCTGTTTTATTAATATTATTATTTTTAATAAAAAAAAATCTATACACAGGTTTTGTATATAAGTATCTGCATGTTTTGTTCACCATAATGAACCACTAAGTTGGTATTTTTAATCGAAAAACAACGAGGAGTGACGCCACACACCAGCCAGCCACTCATTGCCAATCCCTCAACAACGCCTCACTCGCCCACTTTCTCCTCCCACTATCCTTTTTTTTTTTATTCCCCATATACAGACGGGATATATAAGTATCTACATGTTTTGTTCACTACAACTAAGCCGATATAGTTAGTTCAGGCACCAAGAGACGTCGCTATACAGTCAGCTGGCGGCCGCCTCCCTCACTCATTCAAGTTCACACGCACTAAAATTTCTCTGCCAATTATACCGTTTGTGGTGTTATTACACTATATGCACATATTATATATAAGTGTCTACATGTTGTATGCACCGTAGCTGTACACCTAAGCTTGTAGTGCGCCCAAAGAGCATAGTGGCCACCCCCTAAACAGCTAAACAAATCATGCAGACGACGTCACCTCCGTCACCCAAATGGCTCCTCCCAACATAATCTTTTTGCTGTTATTACACCAATACACACATTATATATAAGTATCTACATTTGTGTTCACCATAGAGAACCACTGAGCTGGTATGGTGAATGCAGACAATAACAGGTGGTCACACAGTCATTAAACGATGCTGTTTCCCTCCGTCCCTCAGCATTACTTCTCCCACAGCGCTAATTATCACAACAATCCTGCTATTATCACAATCCTGGTCATTTTTATCACAGTCAGGGGTCTAATATTGCCATTGCTAAATAATAGCAGTTACATATTTACTTTGACATTTTTAAGCGATGCTGGGGTCACAAGCTGAACAGTAATGCTGTTAGCTCATGCTGCGTGCGCCAGCCATGGTTACTCCCACAATAGCCACACACCGGAGAATATTGCCCACGATTTTTTTTTAAACATGGCGTCTGTTTACAAGAGCCCAGAGGAAGCTAATTTGAACCCCGTGTAGCCGCTGGCCATTTAAATCATGCCTGGCATCCTTTGGCGCATATATACACCATGCGCACTGTGGGACATGTTACTCATGGCGTATATATATACGCCATATAGCATGGCGTAGATATATACGTCATGCGCAGCTTAAGGGTTAAAAATGAATGGGTGATTTTTGGTCTGAATTTCCCCTATAAGAAACCTTTAACTTATCAGGAAATGGAAAAATTTACCTGGACCCCCCCCCCCCACATCAAAGCAAGGACTGGCAAAATTTACCTGGAATCCCCGACACCATATGAGTGACTGGCAAAATTTACTTGGAACCCCTGACACCGTGTGAGTGACTGGCCAGCAAAAATCTCAATCACCCATACGCTGTCATCCCTACTACTGCTCTCTCCTTGCTATTGAAGGTCACCGAAAGACACTACTCCTCAATGTCTCCCTCACCTCTGAGTTGCCTACGTCTGATTAATAATTCTTTACTAACACACCACAGACTGAAGTAATTCTTATCAAACATATACAATCAAACTAACATACTAATTCATACATTCTAATATGGATAACTAAAAGTATAACATTCTTAAATGGTTTAACTAAACAATTACTAATATATAAGGATACAATAAGATGGCATCACAGACAGCCTGGCTCTGCCTTTCTCCCTCCCTGCACACGTATTTAACACGAACACTTCCTGTCCACTTAATACACGCTCTCTTCCTCAGACAATGGAATATAATGCTGTCATACATTCTACAACATCATAAAACATAATATAGCAGCACACCAAATGCATATGAGATACACAATGCAAATCACTCACATTATATGCAATGCACTCCTACTGTCTGAGATGGTTATCTCCTATCTTGAGGTTATCTTGAGATGATTTCGGGACTTGCGGCCCGGTCCTCGACCAGACCTCCACCCCCCAGGAAGCAGCCCATGACAGCTGACTAACACCCAGGTACCTATTTTACTGCTAGGTAACAGGGGCATAGGGTGAAAGAAACTCTGCCCATTGTTTCTCGCCGGCGCCCGGGATCGATCCCGGGACCACAGGATCACAAGTCCAGCATGCTGTCCGCTCGGCCGACTGGCTCAGATATGGTTAGATGGTTTGCTTATCGGATGGTTGATAACAGATATGTTCTTAATATTGTACCTTTGAGATCCTCTGAATCGTAGCATACCCCCAGCTCAGAGGAAAAAAAATGAATTACTCGAGATTAATTTCATTTTTGTCTAAAGTAAGTACACTATTTATATAAAAAATTATAAAATAGAAAAAATGCAAAGAACTTCATGCTATTAACATTACATTCACAACAATATGAAACAAACTTATAATTGCTGAAATGTAAAGAAACATACCTCATCAACAACTCAAAAAACACATGGAAAAAATCAAGGGTATAAGATTCTACATGGCTTTTCTATCCAACAATAAAACACAAGTTTTCTTTATTTAGCCACAGTGCAAAAGTTAATGTATTATTTCTCACATGAAAATCATAAATTATTGTGGCAATTACCAGTTTTTGTCTCTGATCACTTCCTACGCCAATGTCTGTATACATCAAGAGTTTCACAACTGTTCCTCTGGCGTATGAAAATTTATCTCTCCAGAGCATTATCTCATTCTGTCTGTCTACATACATAGTAAAATTCACATGAGAACAAAATTTATGTAACATGCCCTCATAAATGTCACTCTGGCAAATAAAGTCTAATAGAGAACTTGTCCACTTATATGGGTTCACTGTTAAACTCTCTTTAGTCCCATACGTTAAAGGTATTTATTCTCTAGATGGTAAATATTTCTTGTACATGTTCCACTGGTCATTCCTTTTTTCTAGAGTTAAACCACCTAGGTGAAGTTGACTGGATGTGGGTTGGTTTAGGAACTTCGCCTGGGTAATGAGGATGATCTTGGCATTCCTCGGCAAGACCATCTGCTTTCCACCACACTGGATCTTCTGTGGAACATACAGCCTCGTCCAAAAATAACTAAAAGTAGAAGAAACAGGGCTAAACCACACCAACACATCTGAAACCTCTTCACTCTTAGAACCACCAACAACACAACAGAAGTCCTCAGGAAATCTTTTACACCTGACACAACAGACACGAATCACAAGGACAAGTGCGAAGAATACTTGTCTGAACTGACTCAGATGACCATCAGGAGTGAACAAATAAGTCAGTGCTTCATAACTCTGTCCCTCTCCCTTTCCTGCCCGTTGTTGTCGTGAGGGGGCTTGGTGGGCGGCTGCTGGAGTGTGATGCTCCATGGGACAGGTCCTCTGTCCTTTTGAAGCCGTGTGCTCCTGCTGTTGTCTTCACGAATCGTGCTAGAAGTCTTTTCCTTTTCCTTTTGTTTCGTTTTTCTCCCCCCCCCCCTTTTCCTTTCTAATTGTCATTTCCCGCCGACCTTTTGCCAGTCTTGGTTATTCTTTCGGACATCTGTTTTGACGCCCGGGTGTTTGAGGAGGCACACTCTCTCACCCGTGGACCTATGGTACCCAATGTACCAAGCGAGGGGGGCTTTTATTGTCGATCCTCCTTTCGTCGCTGAACTCGATCACGACGGACTGACAGGTCTTAAGGTGGCAATTGTGGGGCGTATGCTCACGATGCACCCCTGGGGGGCCCCAGCCTGTCTCTTGTTGGGTGTCCTATCATCTAATTGTGGCTCCATGGAGGTTACCGAGGCTCATGCCTGAATAAAAGTCTTACCGCCTCGTTTCCATGCCACTGAATAATGATCCTCTTATAACTTCTCAGGCTCGTGAGTGGATGACCAAGCCCCCCGAGTCGGACTATGTTGGAAGACCAGGCTCTGTAGCCCCCGCTACATTGGGACCAGACCTAGCGCCTCCTTTGACCCTCCAGACTACTCCCCTCGGCTCTACTCCCACCTCTGTGGTAGGGTCGAGCCCCAAGCCCCCAGTGGTGACTATCTCGTCCTCTGGCATGGCTCAGTCTCTCATTGTGACCACTGCCCCTTTTAACCCCCCCCTCTCTCTCTCTGGGAGTTCTCAACGCCGTCCCCACAACGCGTGCACTCGCACAATCCCTTCCCATACTAATACGTACCACGCCTTGTTTGGTCCTACTTCGTGGGCTAAATACTTTGATCTCCATCATCTGGATTCTACACCTGATGATTTCTCCCTCCATAAGCACCTTGTTGATTCAGTAGATGCCTCTGTTACTTTTAACCCCACCCATCACGGTACACGTGTCGTAGCTGCTCCTTCTCAGGATGCAGCTACCCGCTTAGGAGCCCTAGCTTAGATTAGTTTCCTAAAAGTTGTTCAATGTCAACCCATATTTTTGTACTAGTTGTATATGAAAAGGGCTGCAATTATTCCAAGTTGCAGTACTGCAGACTAAATAGAAAGGGAGATTTAATTTTTTTGTTTTTTTTGCAACGAATATTACACATTTTTAAATGAGTTGAAACCTTTCACATTTCAGAAATAGTCATTCTATGACACTTTTCTGACACATTAGCATATGATAAAGAATCTGTAAGAGGGAATTTTCCAAAACATCTTTAGTTTTCCTAATGCAAATAGTCAAAGTCCCCCCCCCCCCCCCAAAAAAAAAAAAATTATGCAAATATGTCATGTTTATTGCTATTATAAAATCAATAAATGAACTTAGGAAAAAACGCTTCCTTCAGATTTTAGAGACGTAAACTTTACATATAAGGTGTAAGTTTCATGTAAATTGAATAAAAATGAAAGAGTACCAACTCGTTTATGTTACTTGAAAAATAAATCATTAAAAATTAAAGTCTAGGGTGCTGCCATCTGTGGCTGAGGTTGATTTTTTCCAATTTCCAATTTCCTCCAAAATTGGCACCCTTACAGATAGGCGTACGTGCAGTCAGGTGTATAAGTTTCATGCAAATCGTCCAGTAAACAAATCTATATAAATAAAAATGGAAATGTTCGTTTGTTCAAAATCGCTAATCTCCGAAAGTTCTTCACCGATTGCTTTGAAAATTTCACACAACGTACCATTCGCATCCCTGAACGGTTTTTATATACATACTATATAGATGGCACGTCTGTGACGGTAAAAACCATGCTTTTTCTGAAAAAAACTGTGTTTTTCATGTGAGGGAAATCTTCGAAACCACTTTACCAATGGCTTTGAAATTTTGACACAACGTTGCATTCGATCAGGCGCGTCTTTTTATATATCTACTATATACATGCCTCACCAATGACAGGAAAAAACAAGTTTTTTTAAAAAACAGCAGCATCTGTTGGACGTAAGAGCAACACACGCTGTAATCTCCGAAAGTTCTTCAAAAATGGCTTTGAAATTTTGACACAACGTTGCATTCGAACAGGTGCGTCTTTTTATATACCTACTACATAGATGCCACCTCTGTGACTGATAAATACATGTATTTTTGAAAAACAGCGCCATCTGTTGCACATGATGGCAACATGCACACTATACTAAATATGTCACGAATTCCATTTCAATGTTTCTGACTGCATTGATAAATTTTATTTTCATAGATTTCAATTTATTTTATTTTTTAGTGAATTATTTTGTGTGACATTGTGTTGGAATTGAGCTGTGTAGTTTACTATTCTGTTCATTTCGTAAGTATAAGTATAGATGCCACACCTGTGGACTGGTAAAACTATGTTTGTCTCTAAAAACAGCACCATCATGTAAGTTCAACACACATGCTATACTAGATATGTTACAATTTCATTTCAGTGTTTCTGATTGCATTGATAAATGGAATTTTCATAGATTTTGATTTATTTTCATTTTGGTGTAATTATTTTGTGTGAATTGCATTGGAATTGAGCTGTGTTGTTTACCAGAAGTGGGACGGAAGTGAGAGATGGTGGGGAGGACGAGGGGACAAGGGAGGGGGTAATTTTGGGGAAGGACGAGGGGAAAGGGAAGTTTTGTAAGGTGGGGACGAGGGGATGGGGAAATGGAGAATGGTGGGAAAGACAAAGGGACAGGGAATTGGGGCATGGTGGGAATGAATAGGGGATGATGGAGTTAGAAATGGTGGGGAGGAGAAGGGGACGGTGGAGTTGGGAATGGTTGGGAGGAGAAGGGGACGGTGGAGTGGGTAATGGTTGGGAGGCCGAGGAGATGGGTGAGGGGAAATGGTGGGGAGGACTGGGGGGACAGGGAAGGGTTTGCTGAGCCACAGCAACACGTGGCCGGGTACTGCTAGTATGAAAAATAAAATTGAAAAAAATCTAATTTTTCTTTTAACTTATTTTTTTTTAATAAAACTAATTATTATTTTTTAAATATATGCTATTGTGATAGCGGAAAGTCATAGACATGATTTCAGTTAACACCTGTGTTAGATAATCGTTTTTGACCATTTCTTTTAATTTTTTACACATAATTCAATATTTTTTTTCTCCCTTCCTATTTATGGTACGATGCTGAGACTTAAACCAGATGAAACACTTTTTATATACAACTCGTCAAAAAAGTTTGTTTGAAAGCGAACCAATTTTCATTTATGGCATATTTGGATCTATGGCCCCCCTAGCCACATTGCCCTGCATTGGGGAGACCCCTGTTCGGATCTCCAAAAATGCTCGGTTAAATGCCAGTGTTGGCACTTTTTTCCCGCACCATGTTGCAACTGGTGTTAGGGACCTAAAAGGAGCTCGAAGCCCAAGGTCATCCTGTCCTCCAGGTGGACACGTTCACTCGACCCCTCGTGGTCGTTGCCATCAGCTCCTTTAACTTGTGTAGAAATCACCTTCTATAGTAGGACCCTTCTGCACTCTATCATTCGTGCTGGTGCCAGGTGCTCCATTCAGGAGTACATCCCCTCTCCTAGATTTTGTAATAAGTGCTGGAAGTTCGGGCATGGTGCCCTCAAATGCACCAGTCTTGTCTCTCTATGCCCCCATGTGTTGGGATGAAGGCCACTCTAAGACTGAGTGCTCTTCTTCCCAGGCTCGCTACCTCAATTGTGGTGAGGCCCACCTTACTTTATCCTGCACGTGTATACACTACAAGCTTGACGAAGTCGTTCTCAACTTGAAACACCGGGATTGTTTGACTTTTCCTGAAGCGACACGCCAAGTTCGCCGTCTCCACCCTTTCACTGACGTATCTTATCCTCACGTGTTGCATTCTTCCTCTCCTCGTCCTTCCCACCTTAATCAGTCACACAACTGTTTACAGGCCTTGGACCCAGGACACACCCACCGCCTCCTCCCCCTTTTCCTTTACGTTCTGTCCCGAAGGGTCTCCCTCTGGTTTTCCATCTGGAGTTTCCTCCCTTCCTACCCAGTCTGCCATGTCTCCTGTGTCTTCTTTCCCATCTCCCCCACGATCCTTCTTCCCAACCCTCCCTCCCCCCAGTCTCTTGGCCCTCCACGCCACCTGCCTGTCCAGGCTGTTGTCCATCATCCTCCCAGCAAACGTCATGTTGTTCTCTACCGTTCTTCTTCTTCTGTTGAGACTATTGAGTCTGATGTCCAGTACATAATTGCTGGAAAACCTGTCACCTTGAGTCAGAAACGTAAGCCTGGATCCTTTCCTTCCTCCTCCCCAGTGGGTAAGAAGGCATCGCTTTCTTCCTCGTCCCCCACCTCTGACTCTATCGCTATGTCCCCTCCTATTTCGGTGGTCGGGACCCGGAACAAGTTAATTCCCTCCCACTTACTGCCCTTGCTGAGGTGCTCTCCCAGGTTTCTGCCCCTCCCCCTCCTTCTGCTGTCCTTGACAGCCCCTCTCAGTTGTCTCCTCCTTCGGACCTCGTCCGACCGCCTCTGGTCTGTTCTCCCGCTCCCTTCCCTCCATCCTTACTGAGTTTACCCATGCCCCCTAACCCTGATTTTGCTGACCCTGATCCTTATCCTGGTCCTGATCCTGACCTTATTTAATATACTGAGTTCTTCTTTACCTTTGTTTCTTCATTGTTCTCTGTTGCTGTCTTTTTTCCTTTTGATAATACCTATTCTTCAATGGAATATATGTGGATTTTATGCCAACTTTCATGAACTCCAACTTCTGTTTACACAACTTTCACCACTTTGTGTTTGTCTCCAGGAGCCAACGCTTGGTGCTCGTCCTGGTTACTTTCGTGGTTATTCCTTTCTCTCTCCCCCCCCCCCCCCAGCTCTTGCTGGGGCTCATAACCTTACTGCTCGCTTGATTCGTAATGATATTCCCTTCGTCCCCCTACTCTTTCCATCGCCTATCCATTGTTCTGCAGCTCAGCTCGTGTCTTTGTGAGTAAATGGTATACGGTCTGTTCCATTTATCTCCCCACAAATGTCCCATTTTCACTTCCTGATCTTAAGCACCTCCTGGACTCCTTGCCAGAGCCGGTGCTCCTGTTGGGTGATTTCAACTGCTGACATACCCTCTGGGGTGATGTTCTGACAGACACCCGAGGCCGCCTTCTCGAACCGTTCGTCCTCTCTTCTTCTCTGCCTCTTTTGAATTCTGGTGAGCCCACTCATGTGGATTCTCGAACTCTCACCCTTTTCTGTCTTGATCTTTCTTTCTGATCGTCGTCTCTTTACTTAGATCTCACATGGCGGGTTCTTGATGACCTCCATAACAGTGACCTTTCTGCCATCCTTGTTTCCTTTTTCTCTTTTCCCCCCTTCCCTTTCCTTCCCTAGGTGGCAGTTTGCTAAGGCTGACTGAAACCTATTCACCCTCCATGCTACTCTCTTCGACCTCACTACTCTGCCTCTTCCTCGTGCCCTCCTCCTTTTTCATGACACCCTCTTCGACACTGCCCCTTGCTCTACCTCCCGGGGCACATGGAAGTGCGTTCCCTGGGGGAATGCGGATTGTGCTCGGGCTGTCCGCCTGGAAGAAACACCGAAGCCGGCAGACGGCTGATTCTTTTATTTTGGTTTGGAAGGGAAGTGCGGTGGCCCATTAGACCATCCGTACAGCCAAAAGTGAGAGCTGGAAATCTTATGTTTCCACCATTACGTCTGATACTTCTCTGCCGCAGATCTGGAGGAAGATCCGCAAGATTGCAGGTAAGTTCGTTTCAAATGTCTTGCCGGTTCTTCACCTCTGTGGTACTCTTGTGGCGGACCCAGTGAAGGCCTTGACCAAACTGGGTTCCAACTTTTCGACTGTTAGCTCCAGTTCTCATCTTCCTCAATCCTTCCTTCTTCGTAAGCCTATTCTTGAATCTCATCCCTTAGAATTCCGCACTCATCTCCGACTCTCTCTCTCTGAACTTCAGTCTGCCCTGACTCCCTGCGGTTCTACAGCAGCAGACTCTGATGACATTCATTATGAGAGGCTTCGCCATCTCCCTCCATGCGAATCTCATTATTTACTGAGTCTGTATAACCAGGTCTGGGAGTCGTCGTCATGGTTCGATGCCGTTGTATTCCCTATTCGGAAACCAGAGTCTCTCGGGACATCCCCTAAGGACTTCTGTCCCATTGCCCTCACGAGTTTTGTCTGAAAATTCTTTGAACGTATGTTCGTCTGAAGTGGTTCTTGGAACATTATCACCACTTATCCTTCTCAATTTGGTTGTCGCAAATGTTGAAGCACTATATTCGTACTGCTTTTGCTGTGAAGACCTCCATTGCTACTGTCGTTTTTTACCTGGAAAAGGCTTACAACAACACCTGGAGATACTATATTCTGTCCCAACTTCTTTCTTTTGGCCTTTGTGGTAATCTCCCTCTCTTCCTCCAAAGCTTCCTCTTCCATCGCTAATTTCGAGTGAGGTTTGGTGCCACTCTCTCTGCCTCTTTTCGGCAATAAGAAGGTGTACCCCAAGGTAGTGTTCTGAGCTCTACTCTTTTTCTGGTTGCCCTCAATGATCTTCTTTCCTCCCTTCCTTCTGGCATCTTCTCCTCTCTCTATATCGACGATCTTACTCTTTGCTGTCGAGGTGATGATTTGCCTCTCCTTAAACAGCGGCTTGAACTTGTGATTGATGCCGTGTCGTCTTTGGACACCAATCATGGCTTCAAGTTCTCTGCAACTGAGACTTGTGCTATGACTTTTACTCGGAAACATGTCGTTCTTCGTCACTCTTTGTCGCTTTATGGTCATCCCCTTGTGTACAAAGATTACGCTAAGCTTTTGGGGTTAGTCTTTGACACTCGTTTGTCTTGGTCGCCCCATATCTCTTACCTCCGAGTTGAATGCTCTAAGGCCCTAAACCTACTTAAGGTTTTGTCCCATACTTCTTGGGAAGCGGATAGGCACACGCTCCTCTCTTTGCATTTCAGTCTCGAACTGCCTAAACTACATTATGGTTGCCCTGCTTACTCTTCTGTTTCACCTTCTACTCTTCACTGTCTTGATCCTTTGCACCATTCTGGGTTGCGCCTCAGCTCTGGTGCCTCTCGTTCGACTCCTACCCTCAGTTAGTACGTTAACACTGGCTTCCTGTCTCTCCAGGACCGCCGAGATCGCTCCTGTCTTTGCTACCTTGTGCGGTCCTTACAACACCCTCACTCTCGCCTGTGTCGTGCTTTAACTTTTCCCTTCCTATAGTTCCTATTCCCCTTCACCACCTCCCTCTTTCTGTCCAGTTGTCTTGCCTGCAACATTCTCTTTTGGTTAGTATTACTAATATTTCTCCTCGGGTTGTTCTGTCTTTGCCCCCTTCCTAAATATTTTAAATCCCTGACCCACATCACTAAAGCTTTTACCCCTCTTACAATTCTGAAACGAATTTTCCTTGAACACTTTTTGGCACACTCGCGCTCCATTTCCATCTTCACCGATGGGTCTAAGTCTACACGGGGTGTATGCTACTCTGTTGTTTTTCTTGACCACACCTGTATGTGTCGCCTACCTCCGGAGACTAGCATCTTCACGGCAGTACTTTATGCTATTCTCTATGCCCTTCGTCTCCTGCTTTCTCGCTGTGAATCCTCCTTTGTGGTTGTAGTTGACTCCCGCAGTGCCTCATGCCTCTGGAGTCAACTCCTTTAATCCAGTCCATCCGGTAGTTGTGAGATTCAACATTGGCTGTTTCTTATCTCCAGTAGATATAAGACAGTTGAGGTTTGCTGGGTTCCCAGCCATATTGGTGCCTCTTTAAATGAGCATGCAGATGCTGCTGCTACAGAAGCTATCCACACTTGTTCTATCTCCCGTAAAGGTAATACTTATTCCAAATTATACCCAGTTATTCATTCCACCATCCTTGCCCGTTGGCAGGGTTGTTGGTCATCTGTTACTGGTAACTAAACAGCGTGCTCTTAAGATTAATGTGTCCCCGTGGCCTTCCTCTTACCACCGTCACTGGCAGTGTGAAATGGCTCTGGCAAGGTTACTTGTTGGCCTTACACGCTTAACTCATGTTACTTAGTGGCCATACGCTCTTAACTCATGGGCACTTATTGGAGCGCCGCCTTGCTTCTTATTATCCTAACTGCATTGTCCCTCTTACACTTGTGCATATCCTTGTTGAATGTCCTGACTTCCAGGACGAGCCTGTGTCTAGCTTTCCAACCATCCCTCGCGGTCACTTGTCCCTCGAAAGAATTCTTGGTAAATCAGATACTTTTGATATTGTTCACCTTACGCGTTTCTGTTCTCACATTGGCATCCTTGGTGATATTTAGCGCCCTCTGATTATTCTGCACATTTGATGGTGCTACATAGCTTTCCCGGCTTGGTGCCTTGTTTTGATAATTACTTACTTTCTAACACCAACAGTGCACAAGCCTGGGATAATGCTGGACCTCATAGTAACATCAATCAGAGGTACAGTTTGACATCCTGCCATGCTCTGAAGAACTACAGATTTCCCAATATCTTTCTTTGCCACCATAGAGAGTACATGTTGGGCAATCAATGTGTGGGACGCCCATGTGTCCCTTTAAATTAAAACTGGCTTCCATTTACCATTATTATACAATAGTTCTCCTGCATACATGTATGGAGTATAGTTAGTTATCCATTTAGGATCTACAGTAACATGCTTATTATATCAATTCTGCATACCTCTACTAAATATGAGACCAGTAGGTCTTAAGTTACAGTAAAGAATATAGCATGAATTCACAATATGAACTCTTCTCTTGCAATGCATGCAAGATCTACTGTCAGTGGGGGACCCTGTCACCCCACTGAGGACTTGGTAGTTATATTACTGGGGTGTTGCATCCCCAACTGTGTGTTCTCTAACTTAAGCTAAGCATGAGAAGAGTTCATGTGAGTACCAGGTGGATTATAACTGGGTTTGGTCTGGTGAACCTTTAAACTCTGAACATGTTGATTAAATATATTATAATTATTATTATGTGAGGCTCTAAAAGACACTCTTGTGAGTAACTTATGTTCATCAGGGAGCTTCGAAAGCTCATAAATGTCAGAAGTATGTATCTGTTCAGCCATGTATGTGGATAACCTGTCTTGCAAACAAGATAATACCTCTTCAGTAATTAGGAGGTTTTTAAGAGTCTCAAACTCTGTTACTGAAAGTGATTTAAGCCATCTCTCCCAGTAACTTACTTTTAACCTAGTAAAGTCATATATAGTCTGATCATGTGCCTTTTTTTAATTCACAAAATTTTTGTCAATGTGCCTCTGGATTTAACTGATAATCATTTAAGATGCTCTGTTTCACAACTTTAAAATCAAAACTAATAGCATCAGGTTGTGATGCAAAAACCCCTTGAGCCATGCCTCTTAACTGACTTTGCATGATTGCAACCCACTGATATTCAGGCCAATTCATACTAATGGCTATTTTGCTAGAGTGGGCAAAAAGATCCCAGGGTCTTCTTCATTAAACTTAGGTAGATCTACATATTTATTAATTCTAGACTGAGAATTGGTACTGCCTGAAATATTTTAGTGTTACCCTGTCCAGCTGCAATCCTCTGTGCTTCAACTCTGTTACTGTCTGCTGCCATTTGTTGTTGAATTTCTAATTGTTCTCGCCTAGCTTCTTCTAGCTTAAGCCGAGTCTCTAACTCAAACTGTTTACTTTGAGCCTCTATTTTAGCTAGTTCTATCTGAGCTTCCAACTCCAGACGTTTTAATGCTAACTGGTCATTTGATCCTTTAGCTAATTCCTCTAGAATGTCTTCCTCAAGTCTACCATTATCTACCAGGTAGGAAAATATCAGCTTTACCAACTTGGCTTTAGTCATTCTGTTATTAGCTGTTAAGTCTAATTTATCTACCATATTAATTAAGGCAGACTTTGTCAGAGTTCTATTCCTTTCAAAGTTTGCCTCCCCTAGCATTACATTACAGCCCTCCCATTAGTAGGATGACCAGGTTAATCAATGAAGATTTTATCTATTTATTTGTGTTCATCTCTATTAATTTCCTTCAGATAGTTTTGGCTCATTCATTATGCAACAATCATTAATTGTTTATGTTTTCAGTTCATTTATTATAATGTTATATGGTTAATCCTCCTAAGGAGGTCTCCTCCCAGAGAGGTTTTCTCCCCGGTGGTGACCACCGGCCAGGTCGGACGTTCCTGAGGTCTCTCCTTTCCTGGCTAGTGTTTACGTTGGGTGATTGCTGGTTTACCCTGCTGGTGGTGGTTTGCCACTGACAGGGTGACGTTTGACTTGGCCATGGGAACTTCTCGCCCTCCAGTAAAGAGAACATTGTCGGCTGGTCTGGCATTTACGGTGCCGGTGGACCATCCATTGGTTAGTGTCGCCCTAGTTGACGTGCTTCATGTGCAGCTGTCGGACCTTGTAGGCGTCCAGCTGCTTCAGGGCAACCGTGCTGTGGTCAAGTTCCACCTCCAGGCTGCCTTTCAGGCGTTTCTCGAGCGGTGTGAGGGGCGTGTTTACCCTCTCCCTGATACTGCTGGTTCTGTTAAGGTGGTGAATCTTAATGTCACCTTGACGTCTGTGGCGGTGCATGGTGCCCACTTCGAATTTCGGGACGACTTTTTAACCTGTTTTGAACGATTTGGGACTGTGTTAAGTATTCGTTGGAACAAGGTCCTTGCCAGGCACTGTGATAGTATGCTTGACGGCTCCCGCACCCTGACGATGTCGCTGAAGTGTAGTGTACTGTCGTCAATGTCCGTGTTGGGTTACACTCTCTGCTGCCTGTATCGGGGGGCAACCGCACACCTGTTATAGGTGTGGTCACGAGGGTCATCTGGCTGCTGCGTGCAACATCAGAGCGACTGGTAGGGAGCATGTTTTACGTGCGGAGGATTTTCCGCCCCTGTTGCGTTTGGACTGTTCTAAGGACGGAGTGGGTCCTGTGCCTGAGGCAGCCTGTCTGCTGCTCCGCCTGTTGAGGCGGGTTCTACGGCCTGCGCAACACGTCTGGTAACTGCTGTTGCTCCTGGTGTTGTTGAGCCGGTGTGTGTGGGTGTTGGGCCATCGCCTGCGCTCTGTGTAGCGCGGGATGTCCCAGTGGAGGTCCATGTCCCGCTCCTGCCTGTGGATGTGGTACCGGTTCCCGGGGACGTGGGTTCTGCTGTTTTGGGGGGGGGGGCTTAGGAAGGGGGAGATCCCTGCCGTGCCTGTGTGTGTTGGCGACTGTAGTTCTGCTACTTCCATCCCTTTGCAGAAGCATGCGCGTCGGTGTTCTGAGGTTGTTTCCTTGGATGATGTGGACAGTGCTGGCGATGTGGCCTCTGTGGACTCTTCGGACGGTGTGGGTGTGGCCCTTGTGGATGTGAAGATGGTGGCCGTGCCTGCGGAGGGGCCTGGTGGGAGCGGTGTGGTGCGACCTGTCTCGAAGCGTTCGCAGCAGGCTCGGAGTGTCTCCCCTTTCTGGTGTGCCTTGGGAGATGGTGGGGGAGTATGGTGCTCTGATGTCCCCCGCCGTGGATGATGGTGCTGTGAGGGGCTCAGAGTTGCTAGCTGTGCCCCCCCCCCCCCCCTCCTGCGTCTCCTGCTGTTGGATCCCTGCAGTGAGGGGTTGCCCCTGATGATCGGGACCTCGTCCTGGTGTTGTGGAAAGATGTGCGCCGAGGGGCCTTGGCTCCAGTGCCCAGTGGCGGGGTCGATGCCGCGCCTGCATCCCCTGCGGTTCCCCTTCCTTCGTTGCCCAGGTCTGGGGGGAAGCCTAGTCCCGGCTGCCAGGGTCGTGACCTGTGAGGGTCAGGTGTTGGGCCCTTATCGGCATGCCCGGGTGCTTCCGATCTCGTGGTGCTCATCCACTGTCTGGGTGTCGTGGGTGAAGGAGTTTGTTTATAGGATGCCGGATAAGATGTCTCAGCCGAAGGCACCGCCTGGTGGCCGGGTGTCCTCTGACACGTGGGTGATTTGGGAAGCATACTGCATGCGCTTTCCGATATACAAGTTCCCGGAGAAATATTAGTAGTCATCTTGCGCACAACGTTACGCTGTGTGTGGATCAGCTGCCGCCGTGAACTTGACATCCCACCCTACGATGCGGCGAGTCTCCCTCTAACGTCCACCTCTGATTTCGTTGCCACTCCTCTTTCTACGGCCCGACGCACCTAACACTTTTGACTTTCTTCTGCTCCTCAACGTCAACGCGTCTCCCAACATCTGTCCTGGTGTAGTCATTGGCGGTAAACCCTTCATGCAAACTGCACCTACTCTCAAGAAGAAAAAGAGTTTTCTCCCCAGTCATGAGCTTGCTCTACTAAGCAATTAGATCGGCGAATTGGGTACTATTTACTTTATGAAGCTACAGCAAAAAAAAAAATATGAAGAAATTTTAAGAAATTTGAAATATGAAGAAATTTTAAAAAATATTAAAAAAATATGAAAAAAAACATACTTAAATGTTCCTAGGCCTAGTATACCAAACATATCTACTATATTAGGCCTCAGCGTGTATTACGCCTAGGAAGTTTAAGTTAGGTTAGTTTAGGTTGTCTTTACAACATAAATACAAAACCATTTTCCGGTTTGTCCATATACAATAGTACAGATTTCTAATTTATAACTGCTTTGTTCGTCGGTATAATGTACTATGGTCCTCGACTATCCATAGTATGCCTGTGGTAGATTTACAGTCAATAGCTTTCACCAGTCATTTCTTATTATATTATTTTTTATGCTTTTAAGACTTAATAATTTAGATTTTGGTATAGTCTACAGTGTTGTTTATTGACGTTGAGAGCAGAATGATTTGTTTTCTCAAATTTTAGTGACACTTGTGTTTTTCAGTCCCAATTCGTGTGGCAAATTTCCGTACTATTTTGCATCCTATTCCAATAGGATGCATATTCTTCATCCTATTGAAAGCAAGCAGTTTAGTTTCGAGAAAAATCGGTAGTTTTCAGTCAATTATAATAAGTATTATATCAATTATTCTCTGTAATGATGGGGTGGAACTGTAATGTAGTGTCTGTGGCGTAGTGGTAAGACACTCGCCTGGCGTTTCGCGAGTACTTTATCCTGGGTTCATATGCTGGCCGGGGAGGATTTACTGGGTGCCAAGATCTAACTGTAGCCTCTGTTTACCCAACAGTAAAATGGGTACCTGGTTGTTAAACAATTTGGCGGGTCGTATTCCGGGAAACATAGAATTTAGGACTTAGCCGAAAAGCTGTGTGCTAGTGGCTGTACAAGAATGTATGAACTCTTTAATATATATATAAACAAAAAATTCGCAAAACAAAACTATATTCAATAGAATATGCATTTTATAATTTAAAAGAGAATGGGTCAAGCATAACATATTATAGAAAACGTATAGGGTAGGGTGCCGTACAGTTTTCAGAATGGGTTTGGGAGTCCACTACAGCTTACAGGATGGGTATGGGATCCACTACCCTCCACGGTATTGGGTATGGGGACCATTACAACCACAGGATGGGTATTGGGTCCAATACCACCCACTGGATGGATATTATTATAGACTGTGGGTTGTTGGTGTTGTTGTCGTTGATCCTTCTCTACGGACAACCCAACCCACAACTCGGCAGAGTGCTTTTACTTCACTAGGAGATCACACTAGGCGTTTCTGGCTCTTGGAGAGGGGCTCGACGTCACACGTTTAGGGGATGCGGCTCCAACACTTAGCCTCGTTGTCACGTGCACACACCCACTCGAGCCGCTGTGACTCCCCACTCTCTCCTTAGGTGATATGATCTCCTCGATCCCCCTTTGACTTATTAATATTACCTTCTACCCTGTCCACAGCAGTGGTTCTTGGTTCTTTCTCTCTCTCTCTCTCTCTCCTTCTTTACTACCTCCTGGGAAGCCTCACTAGGACAAGGGCAAACACCAGCAAATTGGGATACATTTACTGGACGAAGCACATACACAATACATACACACATATGATAATAATGAATCCTATACTCTATAATATTACAATCAGGTTGCACTCCAACACCATCAGAACTCTATCATCAGCTTATCAAGTGGTATCCTATCTCCTGGTTCACCACCTGATACTATCAACCACCTCAAGTTGATCAAGTCTACATACACTGTTGCACCACCAGCAAGATAATATATATATAGAAAATCAGCATTTGAATGCAATAACATATATCAGTATAAATGTTCATTGATACATGTTACGGACCCGGATTCAGCGTCCGAGCCTGGAGCAGTGACAAACACGCCATCTGTGGGTCAGCTCCCGAAACCCCCGTCAAACGAACGACGACACCTAGTGAGGACAGCGTGTACTGGCCTCGAGGACCAGTTTCCAGTCTGGTTCAGCACTCAACACCGCCGCTCCTGACCTCTGGTGAGGTGGTGCTCCGACGACAGCGCCATCTATGGACTTGATGCGTCAGGTGTTAGTATCTGAGCCTGTGAGTGTGGTGTATTAGTGTCCATTATTGATGACGTGTCTGCTTACAGAGCCGACCTGGGACCACTGTGTTGAAGGTGTAGTCAGTCTACCCGAAGCAGCCAGTCTCCATACAGTGAAGTTTGCTGCAGCTGTCGTGACGTCGTCCCCCCGGAAGAACACTGTGGTGTGTTAAGCCTGCCATTGGAGTGGCAGTTAAAGGATTTACCCGGGACCGACGGTTGGAGACGATAATCCACTGGGGTATTGAGGACAGGAGGGTGATTGGTGATATCACACGAGACTCCTGTCTAGGGCGTACCCCTTTTATCGTTCGTGGAGTGGCCGTACCAGCCTTGGTGGCTCAGTACCTGCCAGCAGACCTGCTGGACGTGTGGTTGACGGCCTCCACGACGGTGCCCCCAGTGGACCTGTGTTGTGGCTGACCTGTGGCCAGGGTAGACTCGGCGTTCTCAGAGGACACGTCTTGAGGCCACGAAGAAAGCACCGCGGACTCAGCACCTAGCTTCGAGGATCCATAGTCTCCAGCAGAAGACTACAGTGTTGATCCCCTTTGTAAAGTGTTAATACCCCTCCCCCTTGTGTACGTTTTACTTTTATATATTTAAATGGTGATGGTGGACATTATATAATATTAAGTTCTTAACTTTCTTTCCCTACTCCCTTTTAAGTTACTTGCGTCACGGATCTCATCCCTTGATAGCCACTACTGGCTTGGGAACGGATACCTATATCTTCCTCTAACAACATCAGAGCAAGAACCCCGTTGCGTCCCGAGAGGGCCGTAACATAATTGGCATCCCCAGCGGGATCCGTCCCCTTGTTAAGTATGTTTGACAGGGGTGGTGAAGTGGCGTAATCCCTGTATATAATTCCCCCTGTGTGACGATTGTGACGTTATACGTCCTGTGCGGTGCTCAGAGTGACTAAGTGCGATATTGTGCAGTGCGGTGCTCGCTGTGATTAAGCGATTAAGTGCAATATTGACTAGTGCGGTGCTCAGTGATTCAGTGCAATATTGTAGAGCGAAGTGTTCGCTTGGACTCAGTGCAATATTGGGTAGTGCGGTGCCCGAAGTGATTACGTGCAATATTGGCAAGTGCAGTGTTTGGTGCGATAAAGTGCAATATTGACATAGAACAGTGCTCGGTGCGTGAAGTGCTAACGTGAAAGCGGTGTGTCAAGTGCTAGTGGAGTATTCCATCTGTGACAATGGCAGAAAAAGCTACCATCGATGATCTGGACGATGTTCAGGCTTTTCTGAACAGAGTGGACTGTCTTGCCAGATTAAAGTATCTGAGCAAACCGGAACTTGTACTAGTGAGCGCCTACCTGGAGATCAAGATCCGTGCCAGTGATTCCCGTGTGGAGATCTTGTCCAAGGTTCACCGGCACCTGAAGGCAGAAGGGAAACAGGAAGGAGAGACTCCTAGTACAAGGGAAGGTGAGGAACTAGCTTCCACGGAAAAGGAAGATAAGGGCAGTGACGTTGACAGTGATGCAGGTGAGCTTAATATCAGCCTCCTAACAGTCAAAATGCGTGCCTTGGAAATCAATCGAGAAATTGAATGGAAGAAGTTAGAATTAGAACGAGAGTTAAAAGATAAAGAATTGGCGATGAGGCGTCTAGAATTAGAAGAGAGACGAGAGAGAGAAGAACGAGAAAGAGAAGAAAAGGAAAGACAGAGACAACATGAACTAGAAGTATTACGACTAGGCGCTGAACAGAGACAAACTGGAGTAAGCGGTTTCGATCCGGTAAGGAATATCAAAATGGTCCCCAAATTCAACGAGAGAGAAGTTTCGAAGTTCTTCGCAGCCTTCGAGAAAGTCGCTGCCTCTTTGGAGTGGCCAAGGGAGAATTGGGCCATCATGATACAGTCAGTCTTGACTGGGAAGGCCCAAATCGCCTACTCTACGTTATCCCTTGACGACTCCGGCGATTACGATATGGTGAAGAAAGTGGTGCTCATGGCGTACCAATTGGTACCTGAGGCATATAGGCAAAAGTTCCGAAACCTGAAGAAGACCTCAGAGCACACTTTCACCGAATTCGCCACCATCAAGGAGCGACTTTTTCAAGAATGGTGCGCCTCTCGGAAGGTGGAGACCAAGGAAGACCTCGAGCAGCTGATTCTGCTCGAGGACTTCAAGGATTGTTTGTCTGTAGACCTGAAGACGTACTTAGAGGAACAGCAGGTAGAGACCTTGAGTGCAGCAGCCACCATGGCTGAAGAGTATATCCTGACTCATAGGCCGTCTGCTAAGTACGTCCCGAGGAATTACCAGCGCCGGTTTGACAGACCTCACGACGAAGAAGAAAGACCCGTCCCACAAAGTGCTAAGAAGACGCCCCCAAGTAGCCCCCGAAGAACAAGTCCCAGTAGTCCGAAACACCGTAGTCCAAGGAGGAACATGGTGTGCTGGACTTGTGGGCAGAAAGGACACATAGCTGCTAGGTGCCGAGGTAGAAGAGGTGGCAGCGCACGAAGGGAGGTGATGTTGGTGAGCTGTGTTACATCACCAGTAGGAAACCAGTCTACGACGACGCAGGAAGGACCAAGTTTGTTGGCCCCTCACACTTCAACCGGGTATGTAATGAGTGATCATACTGGTAGATCAGTTGTAGTGCTCAGAGATAGTGGAGCAGCCCAGTCCCTGATCGTGAAGAGCTCGTTACCCGAGGGAGTAAGTGTGGATGGGAGACCAGAGGTTATCCTGGTTGGGTTTCCAAGGACGCAGTACATCGCCCCCTTAGTGCCAGTACATCTCGACTCGCCTTATTTCAGCGGCACATGTGCGTTGGGGGTAGTCGATACCCTCCCTGTGGCTGGGATTGACGTGGTACTAGCCAACGACTTGGTGACAGATTGGAGCATCAATCATCCCAAGGTTGCGGACGAGTCTACCAGAACAGCACGGTCTGAGGTAACAGGCAATGGTAATGTCCAGGTAAAGACAGACCCGGATTTGAACATGTCTAATTTGTCCTCTCCCCCGCAGATCGACAGTTATCTAGCAGTGTCTCCTGATTCTCTCGACAAGGAACATGAGGTTAAGAAGGCAGAAGTACCTGAGCTAGAAGAGAGGCCTTGTGTGCAGACACCCACGGATACCAACGAGTCTGGAGCGAAGGCTGAGGTGTGCTTGCGGTATGGCAAGTTGCAGCGTGTTGTGGACCAGCCAGAGATTCCCCAGACGTCAGAGGTATGTGAGGTGTGTTCAAAAGGTCTAGTGTCCTCTTTGGTCCAAGCCAGGCTAGTGGATGGTGCCGGCTATGGACATGACAAGCTCAGGAAACTTATCCCTCGACTTACCAAATGTTTCCTATCGGTATTTTGTTTTGTTCTCCTATGTGTTCTCTGTGTTCTCAGTAAGGACCGGTGGACGACCCGACGAATGATGGCTCCCATGAACATCGCGAAAAGGTCCCAGGGATTGGAGATTTGTACTGCAAGGGTTGCAGTTGAAGAAGGGACCTGGGAGGTAATAGATGATACAGGAGGTACGACATGTGATAATATGAGTGACTGTTTCCGACAGGTTGACACCCCCCGCGTGATTGCTGAGCCTCAACACAGCGTTATGCGGAACGTTGGTCGATCTGACGGAGGCAGAGCGAATGCCATCTTCGGTGTGCAAGCAGCCCTGTTGGAACTAGGTGCGGGCCTAGTAGACGAGTATGTAGTAAGTACTGCCTTGCCCACTGTCGCTATCACTCTGAATTATCAGACCCCTGTATTCCAGGTTCCTGCCTCCCTGAAGGACCATCGGACCGGCACCAGAAATGCCGTCTGTGGACAGCCATCATCGGTGCCACGACATAGGGAAGTGTCGAGTCACCCCAGATCGTGTCAAAACCAATCCGTACTAGAGAGGTGTGAGATGATGCCCCTGCTTGACATCGCAGTGGAGAGGTGGACGATTATATCAGGCAGATCATTGCCTTCTATCTACAAGTTCCCTTTGTGCCAGGGTTCCTCAGTACAGTTCTGTAGACGTGACAGCCTCGACATCCCAGATTATAAAGCATGTGTGTCCATTTGGAGTTGTGTCGTCGTACTAATTTGGTTTGTGTTTCTTTTTATAGAACCCCAAACCAAATTCTTTTTGGTGGGGAGGTGTTACGGACCCGGATTCAGCGTCCGAGCCTGGAGCAGTGACAAACACGCCATCTGTGGGTCAGCTCCCGAAACCCCCGTCAAACGAACGACGACACCTAGTGAGGACAGCGTGTACTGGCCTCGAGGACCAGTTTCCAGTCTGGTTCAGCACTCAACACCGCCGCTCCTGACCTCTGGTGAGGTGGTGCTCCGACGACAGCGCCATCTATGGACTGGATGCGTCAGGTGTTAGTATCTGAGCCTGTGAGTGTGGTGTATTAGTGTCCATTATTGATGACGTGTCTGCTTACAGAGCCGACCTGGGACCACTGTGTTGAAGGTGTAGTCAGTCTACCCGAAGCAGCCAGTCTCCATACAGTGAAGTTTGCTGCAGCTGTCGTGACGTCGTCCCCCCGGAAGAACACTGTGGTGTGTTAAGCCTGCCATTGGAGTGGCAGTTAAAGGATTTACCCGGGAACGACGGTTGGAGACGATAATCCACTGGGGTATTGAGGACAGGAGGGTGATTGGTGATATCACACGAGACTCCTGTCTAGGGCGTACCCCTTTTATCGTTCGTGGAGTGGCCGTACCAGCCTTGGTGGCTCAGTACCTGCCAGCAGACCTGCTGGACGTGTGGTTGACGGCCTCCACGACGGTGCCCCCAGTGGACCTGTGTTGTGGCTGACCTGTGGCCAGGGTAGACTCGGCGTTCTCAGAGGACACGTCTTGAGGCCACGAAGAAAGCACCGCGGACTCAGCACCTAGCTTCGAGGATCCATAGTCTCCAGCAGAAGACTACAGTGTTGATCCCCTTTGTAAAGTGTTAATACCCCTCCCCCTTGTGTACGTTTTACTTTTATATATTTAAATGGTGATGGTGGACATTATATAATATTAAGTTCTTAACTTTCTTTCCCTACTCCCTTTTAAGTTACTTGCGTCACGGATCTCATCCCTTGATAGCCACTACTGGCTTGGGAACGGATACCTATATCTTCCTCTAACAACATCAGAGCAAGAACCCCGTTGCGTCCCGAGAGGGCCGTAACAATACACAACAATGATCAATTGATCACTCTATCAGTCCTAGAACGCCATACATCTGTAGGTAATCCAGCCTACGACTGCAACTCTGAACTTCAGTATAAAAAAACTCCTTGACGTAAGAATGCAAACAGTCACCTCTCACTGCGTCTTGCACGCTAATGACAACCAAACACTATCAATTCCCTACAAGTAATCCACCAGAACTTCCCCTTCCACCTCTGGAAGTTCACTACCCTAATATCTTTAGGTTCTTCCGGGCTTCACTACCAGGATCCTCTGCAGCTCCTCCAGGCTGCTATCATGAAGTTTCCTTGAGTAACTACGGTGCTTCACCCTTCTGCTAGGTTCCTCCACAGCTCTCTTGGCTGCTACACCACCTCTACAGAAGCACGTGACACTCCTCTTCACTGCTTCTCCTCACAGCTCGAGGTCCTCTGCTTCACTACCTTGGAGTCTCATCAATTACTTCATCTAGGCTGGCTTCGAAGTTCTCAGCAACTTCTTCCCCAAAGACAAACCTGCAACCCATCGACACTCCAATAAAAATGTTCCCCATTAACACATGAACAAAAATAATCACACAATATGTTTGCCTCCAACCTCTATCTGTCCTCTATATACAGTGAGAGTGGACTCCCCCGTTTTGGGCGGGTCCATACTCCACCTCGCCTGGCGGCGGTCCTCACTCGCTGGGAGGGTCTTCCTCCGTCAGGAGCCAGGCTCCCTCAGTCGCCCGCCAGCGCTCAGAGGGGATGGACGTCGCTCCGTGTTCCTCCCTCTCCACTCTCTTATTTCAGGCCTTCTGCCTTATTAAAGCATGTCTAACTTATAAATAAACATCGCTACTGTCGCTGGGCACACGACCAACTACAAGCAATCACTATGAACTGGCGTATATCGTGCTTACCACAGATCGCCTGGTCGAGGGCGCTTCTTCCTCTGACGAGGCTTGGTCAGGGCGCTCCACGGCCCACAATAATGCCTCCGGGCGGCTTAATATTCACTAATTATCGCCCACGACTTGAGACCACACGTCCCCAGCTCGATTCCACAGCTGGTACGTCTGCACACTTCTCTTCTCTTCGAGATATATCACTAGGGGTTCCCTTCTGACGGGAGCTCAACGGAGCGCGGCTTTTCCCCTGCGATGTCTGGCCTCAAGTGAGGTCAAAGCCCCTCCAGAAGCGAGCCTCACGCCTCCAGCAAAATATCCACATCTCCTAGCCAGTCATTTATCTGTGTTCTTCTTCATTGCCCATAATCTCAAATTGTTATACATATCCAAGCAACTATTTTACATATGGGTTATCACCTCAATATATGCTAGACCTTCTAATCAGGTCAGGCTTGGTGAATAACTCTCAAGGAGGGAGACTCGTTTCTCCTGCCGGCTGAGATCATAACAATATGGATAATATATAAGAGAAAATATTATTAATTAATAGTTTACAATGCAATTAATTTATTATACAGTTTGTGCATCCTGGATATGGTCAGTAATTCGTCCGTGTTAATCTTGAATCTGTTGCTCGTTGTTCGTGCATCCTGGGGGATGGTCAGTAATTAGACCTTGTGGGACTGAGCACGGAGTGCTCCACGGTTAGCCAGATCATTTGCTCTTAAAGAGGGAATTGATTACCATTTTTGATTACCTATGAGCAGCGTGAGGTCAGCAATATTCTGTGAAATGCAAGAAAATCTAGTAGACTTGAGGCCAATTAACCTCACAACAATTCTTGCATCTATCATTGTTGGTCTCCGAATGCATGATAGAGCTGATGAGCTAACTAAAGAATCTGGCTTTAAAGGAGAAATTGAGCATAACCTTGGATTGTCAATAAGCAGTCTGAGAGCAATAGTACACCAAGAACTTCAACAAAATCTTGTAGATCTGAGGCAAAGTGAGATCGACACCAGTAATTATATCTATCGTTATACTATTATGCAAGAGGAGCCACACAAATATGGATCATGCAATAAAATCAGCAGAATTTTAGATGTTACTACAGCTGGACTTAGACTCAGTTACAAGTATCTCTGGGAATTCTCATTATCTGCTGATGTAGACCGGACAATGTAAACTGTGTAAACCAAATTTTTCGGACACCCTCCGTCACAATGTGATGGAGTGCGAAAAGATTCGTGAATTCAGAGACAATTCTATAACAAATGTTGATGATATGTGCAAATATTTCATTTAAAATGATCTGCTCCATGAAATTTAAGCCAAACATCCCCAGTTTGCTAACTGTGGGTAGTAACTGAGTTATTGTAACCTATCCACCGCTGCCCACTGGATGGGGAGGTGTGCACGATAAACAAATAAATTATGACACTAGATCTTCACATATGTTAGTTGCTTAATTTAAAAACTGTACTTATGGTCGGTCTCCAGCCCATTGTTGATGTGACGATGTGCATTGAATTTTGTAACTAGCTCACCGAGATTGTAACTTGCTTAGCTAAGGGAGCCGGTCGGCCGAATGGACAGCACGCTGGACTTGTGATCCTGTGGTCCCGGGCGCCGGCGAGAAATAATGGGCAGCGTTTCTTTTACCCTATGCCTCTGTTACCTAGCAGTAAAATAGGTACCTGGGTGTTAGTCAGCTGTCACTGGCTGCTTCCTGGGGGTGGAGGCCTGGTTGAGGACCGGGCCCCGGGGACACTAAAAAGCCCCGAAATCATATCAAGATCAAGATCAAGATAGCTAAATGAATTGTGAGGTTCAGTCCCCACAATTATAAATGAATTTCGGGGTGCATAATAAATGAACTAAATAAAAAGCTATCATTGTTATATTACGCAGGAAGAATCGCACATCTGGGGATCATCTAATATAGTTAGCATAATTCTCGACATAACGACTGATAGCCTAAGGCTCGGCTTCCAGTTCATCTTGGAGTTTGCACCACATACTGATGTGAACTTCACTAAATGTAAACTCTGTCAGCAGAACTATTCACATACATAAGAAATGAGTATCTCACTCATAATTGTGCACTTATGATACATATCATGCAGTACGATGCACATTATTCATAATGATGTACTTATGATGTACATTATTCATAATGATGTACTTATGATGTACATTATTCATAATGATGTACTTATGATGTACATTATTCATAATGATGTACTTATGATGTACATCATAAGTATATCATTATTCATAATAATGTACTTATGATGCACATTATTCATAATGATGTACTTATGATGAACATAATTCATAATGATGTTCTTATGATGTACATTATTTATAATTATGTACTTATGATGCACATCGTTTATAATGATGTACTTTTGATGCACATAATTCATAATGTACTTATGATATACATCATTCATGACGATGTAATTATGATGTACATCATTCCTAATGATGTCTATCTGTTTTCCTGAGAGCCACTAACACTAGTGGCCTCGATGAAAACAGGAAGCCAGCGGCTTGTCGAAGGTTTGCCTTGATGATCTTTTCCAACTGTTCTTTAAGAGTTAACAGGGTTTTGGCATATACGACTTCGGCGGGTAGGCGGTTCCATTGGTTTATAACCCTGTAGGTCAAAAAGCATCTCCTGTTCTCAGTCCTATATCTGGCTTGTTGAGCTTGAAACCGTTGCTCCTTGTTTGTGTTACATCTGACCTTATGAAGGAATTGACCGGATCAACATCCTCAAAATTTTACAATAATTTAAAAGTTTCAATGAGATCCGCCCTGTCATGTCTGGTTTGCAGTGATGTTAGCCCTGTGGCTCTCAACCATTCCTGAAACGTGAGCCGACTTAGCTCTGGAATGATTTTTGTTCCCCGGTGTTGCACTTTTTCCTGTGCAGCTATGTCCTTCCGAAGATAAGATCTCCATGCTTGGATTCAGTAATCCAAATGGTGGCGCACCAGAGATTTATACAACTGAATCACTACCTTCTTTTCCTTAAAGTCAAAGTACGCTTGATTATTCCAAGTCTTTGGTTAGCATTTTTTGACTGCTGTTTCTATCTGCTTTGCAGCTTTCATTGAGTGGTGTATTTTTACTCGCAGCTCCATTTCTTTATCAATCTGCTGTAATGTAATGTGGCCATTTGTGGAGATCATGCAACTTATATTCCTTGTAAGACTTCAACATCATTATCATTTATCACTTTACCATAAATCTTTATGTCATTTGCAAATTTTATGATGTGGTTTGTAATATTTTCATCTATGTCATTGATGTATACGACAGAAAGGATTGGGCCCCGAAATGGACCCCCTGTGGTACCCCACTTACTACATTTCTCCTATCAGATTCATTACCATTTAGCATTACTCTGTTTTCTTTGTTTTAGCCATTGTTTTATCTATACTAGTATTCTTCAATTTACTCCATCAACCGGAAGTCCTTTACCTTAGTAGCTGGTTACCGTTTCCAAAAATGTGAGCAGGTTTGTAAGGCGAGATTTATTTTTAACAATCCCATGTCGAGTCGATTTTACAAGTTTGTTCACTGAATTAGGGTGAATAATTTCCCTCCCTGCGGATTCTCTCCATGAGCTTGCCGTTGTGTGATATCAAATTGATTGGACCCTAGTTCTTGGCTGAGCTCTTTCTGGCTTGTTTTTTTTTAAATAGGTGTGACAATTGTACATTTCCAAAGTAGGGGGGATTATCCCTTGGCCCAGAGTTTTTGTGAAAAGTAATTTCAATGAAAGGCATAGATCTTCTACCAGTTCATTTATGACTTTCTATTGTATTCCAGCCACATCTCGGGTTTTCGTTGCTTTTAGTTTGTCAATGTTCTTCCTAATTATGGCGCATATTATGGTTATATTCCTAAATTCATTCTCTTCACCGCCTTGAAACATTTGTGTGGGTGATGGGATGTCATCTAACCTTTCTAGTGTTAACACTGATGTAAGATATTCATTTACAGCAGCAGTCGCCAAACTTTCGGACCTCACGGACCACTAAATCCATAATTTTAAGTCCTGTGGGCCACTAATATGATTTCTTAAAAAGGTAAATACATTTGTAAAATAATAATCAAAGAACTTCCATTTTATTAATATGAAATGTACCTATTTAATATAACAAAATTATAAGAGCTTATTTAATTATAACAAAAATTATAAATTACCTATTTTATCATAAAATCTTTAAAGGTTGTTTAATTGTGACAAAATTATTAAACTTGGTTTAATTATTACAAAATAATTTAAGCTTATAATAATAATAATAATAATAATAATAATAATAATAATAATAATAATAATAATAATAATAATAATTTATTTGCAAGAAGGTACAATGGGTTGGTTAGATTACATAAGCTTGGTTTACATCGTAAAGTTTTTTTTATGACTTGAAGTGCTATCAGATAAGAAGCCTTTAATAAAAATTTATCTACAACAGTAAGTTTTGTTAAAGCAATTACTTGCTATTGCATATTTTCACACATTCTTTGAAAATATTCAAGTGGTTTCCTACCTAAATCCGGGTGTTTTGATTGCAAGCGTCTTTCGAGTTTAGAAGATTTCATAGCATCATTGGTTAAACGCTCAGAACACACACACCACAAAGTGGCCGTGGATGCATCTCACTACCAAGTTCTTGAATAAATCCAAATTTCAAGTAGTTTTAAATTGACCCCCCCCCCCCTGGTTGCCCTGGTAGGTAGTATCCCTTGGTTCCAGGCCCTAGACTTTTAGAGTTGATGCTGCATGGAAATTGAACCGACCTCTCTTCCCCAGGCTCATGGGGTGGGCGACCAGGCCCCCGAGTTGGACTGAGATAAAAAAAACTGGGCTCTGTAGCCCCTACTACATTGGGCCCAGACCAAGCTACTCCTTAGACCCTCCCTACTACGCCCCCTCTGCTCCCCTTCTTTCTATGTGGTAGGGTCGAGCCCCAAGCCCCCAGTGGTGACCAAGTAACCACCAGGAGCAGCTACTTCGCTCATTGTGACTACTGTGCCCTTTACCCCCCCTCTCACTGGGGGTTCTCAGTGCAGAACCCCCCCCCCCCCCCATAGACACACTTGCACGACTCCTTCCTGTGCTAATACGTTCCAAGCCTTGTTTGGCCCTGCTACATGGACTAAATACTTTGATCTCAACCGTCTGGATTCTACATTTCTTGCCGATTTCTTCCTCCATAAACATCTTGTTGATTCGATGGATGCCTGGTTGATACCTGGTTGATGGGGTTCTGGGAGTTCTACTCCCCAAGCCCGGCTCGAGGCCAGGCTCGACTTGTGAGAGTTTGGTCCACCAGGCTGTTGCTTGGAGCGGCCCGCAGGCCCACATACCCACCACAGCCCGGTTGGTCCGGCACTCCTTGGAGGAATAAATCTAGTTTCCTCTTGAAAATGTCCACGGTTGTTCCGGCAATATTTCTTATGCTTGCTGGGAGGACGTTGAACAACCGCGGACCTCTGATGTTTATACAGTGTTCTCTGATTGTGCCTATGGCACCTCTGCTCTTCACTGGTTCTATTCTACATTTTCTTCCATATCGTTCACTCCAGTACGTTGTTATTTTACTGTGTAGATTTGGTACTTGGCCCTCCAGTATCTTCCAGGTGTATATTATTTGATATCTCTCTCGTCTTCTTTCTAGTGAGTACATTTGGAGGGCTTTGAGACGATCCCAATAATTTAGGTGCTTTATTGCGTGTATGCGTGCCGTATATGTTCTCTGTATTCCCTCTATTTCAGCAATCTCTCCTGCTCTGAAGGGGGAAGTGAGTACTGAGCAGTACTCAAGACGGGACAACACAAGTGACTTGAAGAGTACAACCATTGTGATGGGATCCCTGGATTTGAAAGTTCTCGTAATCCATACTATCATTTTTCTGGCTGTCGCAATATTTGCTTGGTTATGCTCCTTAAACGTTAGGTCGTCAGACATTATTATTCCCAAATCATAAAAATAAAACATGCTGTTTTCCTACTGTGGGTACATTTGATTGTGTTTTGTACTCTGTATTATGTTTAAGGTTCTCATTTTTACCGTACCTGAGTACCTGGAATTTATCACTGTTAAACATCATGTTATTTTCTGATGCCCAGTCGAAAACTTTATTAATATCAGCTTGAAGTTTTTCAATGTCCTCAGCCGAGGTAATTTTCATACTGATTTTTGTGTCATCTGCAAAGGATGATACGAAGCTGTGACTTGTATTTTTGTCTATATCTGATATGAGAATAAGGAAAAGCAGCGGTGCAAGGACTGTACCCTGAGGTACAGAGCTTTTCACTGCACTTGGACTAGATTTTATATGGTTGACCGTTACTCGCTGAGTCCTTTTTGACAGAAAACTGAGTATCCAGCGTCCTACTTTACCGGTTATTCCCATTGACTTCATTTTGTGTGCTATCACGCCATGGTCACATTTATCGAAAGCCTTTGCGAAGTCCGTGTATATCACATCAGCATTCTGTTTTTCTTCTAATGCCTCAGTGACTTTGTCGTAGTGCTCAAGTAGCTGTGAGAGGCACGATCTTCCCGCTCGAAATCCATGTTTGCCTGGGTTGTGAAGGTCATTGGTCTCCATGAAATTGGTGACCTGACTCCTAATCACTCTCTCAAATACTTTTATGATGTGCGATGTTAGTGCACTATAATTTTTTGCCAATGCTTTGCTCCCTCCCTTGTGTAGAGGGGCTATGTCTGCTACTTTAAGTGCATCTGGTATCTCCCTCGTGTCCAAGCTCTTCCTCCACACTATACTGAGTGCCTGTGCTACCGGCACTTTGCATTTCTTTATAAATATTGAATTCCATGAGTCTGGACCTGGGGCCGAGTGCATGGGCATGTTTTCAATTTCTTTTTCAAAATTTAGTGCGCTCGTATTTATATCAGTTATATTTACAGGGGTTTGAATATCCCGCATAAAGAAATTGTCTGGATTGGCCTCTGCTACTTTTAACCCCACCCGTTTACACGTGTTGTTGTTGCTGCTCCTTCTCAGGATGCAGATGCCCGCCTAGCCGCATTGTCTAGCATTGGGGAGGCCCGTATTAGGATCTCCAAAAATGCCCGGCTAAACCACAGTATTGACACTGTTATCCTCCCACACCATGTTGCAGCTGGTGTTAGTGACCTGAAAGACTGCCACGAGGATATTAAACATAACCTTGAAGCCCAAGGTCATTCTGTCCTCCAGGTTGATACGTTCACTCGACCCCTCGTGGTCGTCGTCATCAGCCTCTTCGAGTTGTGAAGATCACTTTTGATAATAGGACCCTTCCGCCTTCTATAATTCTTGCTGGTGCCAGATGCTCCATTCAGGAGTATATTTCCTATGCTAGACTTTGCAAAAAGTGCTGGAAATTTGAGTTTGGTGCTCTTAAATGCACAAGGGCGGTGTCTCTATACTCCTTGTGTGGGGCCTTGTGTCACTCTAAGACGGAGTGCTCTTCCGAGGTTCACTGCCTCATTTGAGGTGACTACCCCTCTACCTTCATCCACGCGTGTATATAACACAAATTTGCGGAAGTCATCCTCGAATTGAAGCACTGCGATCTTTTGTCTTTTCCTGGGGCGAGACGCCAAGGCCACTGTCTCTCTTCTTTCGCCAGCACATCTTATGCTCGTGTGCTGCGTTCCACCTCTCCACGCCCTTCCCTCCTTTCTGAGTCTCAACCGTTTCCAGGCCTTAGACCCAGACATGCCCACCGCCCCCTTCTCTGTTCACTGTTCTGTTCATTTGGTGTTTCCCTCCTTCCATCCCAGTCTGCCATGTCTCTTGTGTCTTCTTTCCCAGCTCCCCCTGTTCATTCTTCCCAGCCCTCCCCACTGTCTCTGGATCCTCCATGCCACCTGTCTTTCCAGGCTGTTGTCCATCATCCTCTCAGCAATCTTCATGTTGTTTGCTCCCGTTCTCCTTCTCCTGTTGAGACAATGGAGACCGTAGCCCAGTGCGTTGTTGCTGGCACACCTGTCCCTTTAAGTCAGAAACGTTAGCCTGGCTTCTCACCTCCTTCCTCTGCGGCAGGTAAGAAGGTAAGAAGGCATCACTTTCTTCCCCACCCTCCACCTCCAACTATATCACTGCACCGCCTCCCATTTCGGTGGTCGTGCCCCCTGCCCCAGCTATGGAGGTTCCTTTAGCCCTAGATTCACTGTCGGTCGCTGCCCTTGCTGAGGTGCACTCCCCTGTTTCTGCCCTCTCCTCTCCCTGCTTCCCTTGATCCCCCCCCCCTCTATTGCCTCCACCTGTTCCGGACCCTGTCCGTACGCCTCCCACTCCTTTAACTCCATCGTCCTTGCTTAATTTACCTATGCCCCCAAACCCTGATTTCACTGATTCTGATTCTGATCTTCTTTAGTATGCTGTGTTCTTCTTTTCCTTTGTTTCTTCATTGTTTTCTGTGGCTTGTCTCTCTCCTTTTGACAATGTCTATTCTTCAATGGCATATTCGTGGATTTTATGCCAACTTCCATGAACTCCATCTTCTGATAACACAGTTTTCACCGCTTTGTGAATGTTTCCAGGAGCCGATGATTGGTGCTCGTCCTGGTCGCTTTCATGGTTATTCTTTCTTTCTACCCCTCCAGGTTTTGCTGGGGCCATAATCTCTCCTGATTCGTACTGATATTCCCTTCGTCCTCCTAATTTTTCCATCGCCTATCCATTGTTCTGCAGCTCGTGTCTTTGTGAGGAAATGGAATATGGTCTGTTTCATTTATCTCTCCCCTAATGTCCCGCTTTCACTTCCTGATCTTAAACACCTGTTGGACTCCTTACCAGAGCCTGTGCTCTTGATGGGTGATTTCAACTGTCGACATACCCTCTGAAGCGATACTCAGACAATCAACCAGGGACTCCTTCTTGAACTATTTATCGTCTCTTCTTCCCTGTCTCTTCTGAATTCTGGTGTACCCACTCACGTGGAATCCTGCACATGCACCCTTTCCTGTTTTGATCTTTCTCTCTGCTCGTCATCTCTTTACTTAGATTTCATGTGGCGGGTTCTTGATGACCTCCATAACAGTGACCATTTCCTCTTACTTGTCACCTTTTTCTCTTTTCACCCTCTCCTCTCCTTCCCTAGGTGTCAGTTTGCCAAAGCTGACTGAAACCTATTCACCCCACCAAACATTTTTGCGTTTTCTAAACGTGCTAAAAATGGCCTTTCGTTGTTTTGGGCACGTTTTAAATTACGCGTAATATACGTGTTTTGAGAATTTGGAAAGACGACTATAAAACGTGAGGTCATAACGTTTTGAGAAAACGTGGTTTTAAATGTTATGATATAAGGTTTTGTAGCAAATGTTTTTAAAACGTTAATTCTAGATATTAATTATTGCATTTATTAGGAATAATTATCTTTATTACATTTAGAAAGATGGAGAGAGGGAGGAGAAAGAGAGAGAGAGAGAGAGAGAGAGAGAGAGAGAGAGAGAGAGAGAGAGAGAGAGAGAGAGAGAGAGAGAGAGAGAGAGAGATAGAGAGAGAGAGATAGAGAGAGAGAGATAGAGAGAGAGAGAGAGAGAGAGAGAGAGAGAGAGAGAGAGAGAGAGAGAGAGAGAGAGAGAGAGAGAGAGAGAGAGAGAGAGAGAGAGAGATAGAGAGAGAGAGAGAGAGAGAGAGAGAGAGAGAGAGATAGAGATAGAGAGAGATAGAGATAGAGATAGAGAGAGAGAGAGAGAGAGAGAGATAGAGAGAGAGAGAGAGAGAGAGAGAGAGAGAGAGAGAGAGAGAGATAGAGATAGAGATAGAGAGAGAGAGAGAGAGAGAGAGAGAGAGAGAGAGAGAGAGAGAGAACAATCTTGTGCTACCCACTCCCTAATATATGTGTTTAAGACATATAACTTCACCATTGTAATCACTCCTGTCCTCTTATATCATGATTGTTATATTGAACCCATTTAACTTCAATATTCCTATGGGTAGTGGATCCCATAGTCATCCTGTGGGCGGTAGTGAACGCATCCTGGACTACCACCCATCCTGTGAGTGGTAGTGGACCCCATACCTATCCAGTGGGTAGTAGTAGATTCCATGCGCGTCCTGTAGGCGGTAATGGACCCCATATTCCTCCTGTGGGAGGTAGTGGACTATATACCCATCCCGTTGGCGTTCCCGTCATCACTGACATCAGTGAAACTTCTAGAGAACTTATAAATCTACGACGAACATCATTGATTATGAGATATATACAAGGGCGCTAAACTCAGCTACCCAAGAAATCAGATCAGTAAAAAGGAACTATGAAAGAAAATTTGCCCAAAACATAAAAAAAGATCCAGATCGCAGTCGTTCTATGCCTATATAAGAACTAAAACCAAAACAAAGGACTCTGTAGGACCCTTAAAAGAGGAGACTAATCAAACTATATTGGAAGACAAGAGGGCTGGAAACACACTGTAAATCAGCGGTCGCAAACCGTTGGTCCATGAAAATTTTGATGGTCCGCAGAAAAATCTGGACATTATTTATCTTTTTGTTTTATATTAATAAAAAATAATAGTCTAGGAAATTCTTATATTTTGAATGTATGTTTTATTTGTGTATTGTATGCAACTGTGTATTTTCTTTAACTGTTATATTAAATGGCATCAAATAATTTGACTTTAATAAATATAATTTCTTGCTTGGTTTCAGATTCAAATACTATAAACCAATAACGAGTGAAAAAAGCAAAGGAATATTTTGGCATTTCTTAGTACTACAAAAGTAAGTAATTATCAAAAGAAGGCACCTATATAACCATGGCTATATAGCCATGAAGGCTATATAGCACCATGAAATATCCGGGATAATCATAGGGCCCTAAATATCACCAAGGATGCCAATATGAGAACAGAAACGCCTAAGGTGAACGATATCAAAGGTATCTGATTCAGCAAGAATTCTATCGAGGGACAAGTGACTGTGAGGGACGGTCAGGAAGCAAGACATACATTCGTCCTGGATGTCAGGACATTCAACAAGGATATGCACAACTGTAAGAGGGACAATGCTGTTTGGACAATAAGGAGCAGGGCGTCACTTCATTAGGTGCCCGTGAGTTAAACGTGTATGGTCAATACGTAACTTCGTCAGAACCGTTTCCCACCGCCAGTTGCAGTGGTAGGAGGAAGTCCTTGGGGGACACACTTCTCTTAAAAGCACGCAGTTTGTTACCAGTACCAGAAGACCAACAACCACTGCCAACGGACAAGGATGGAGGAATGAATAACTTGGTAAAGTCGGAATAAGGAATACTTTTAAAGGAGATGGGACAAGTGCGGATAGCTTCCATACCAGCAGTGTCCACACCCTCATTTAAGGATACACCAATATGGCTGGGAACCCATCAAAACTCCACTGTCTTAAATCTACTGGTGTTAAGAAACAGCAATGTTGAATCTCGACTATTACCGGATGGACTGGATTCAAGGACTCCAGAGGCATGAGGCACTGCGAGAGTCAACTACAACAATAAAGGAGGATTGGCAGCGAGAAAGCAGTTGACAAAGAACATACAGAATAGCATAAAGTTCTATCGTGAAGATGCTAGTCTCCGGAGGCAGGGGACACATATAGGTGGGGTCAACAAAAACAACAAGGTATCCTACACTATCTGCAGACTTAGACCCATCCATGAAGACAGAAATGGAGCAGGAATGTGAAGAAAAGTGTTTAAGGAAAACACGTTTCAGAACTGCTAGAGGGGTAAAACCTTTAGTCAAGTGGTTATCTTGAGGTTATCTTGAGATGATTTCGGGGCTTTAGTGTCCCCACGGCCCAGTCCTCGACCAGGCCTCCACCCTCAGGTAGCAGCCCGTGACAGCTGACTAACACCCAGGTACCTATTTTACTGCTAGGTAACAGGGGCATAGGATGAAAGAAACTCTGCTCATTGTTTCTCTCCGGCGCCCGGGATCGAACCCGAGACCACAGGATCACAAGTCCAGCGTGCAGTCCGCTCGGCCGACGGGCTCCTCCCTCGACGTGGGTCAAGGTTTTACAAAATTTAGGAAGAGAGACCCTCCACGGCGGCAAAGACGGAACGACACGAGGGGAAATATTGGTAACACAAACCGAAAGAGCCTTTTGTAAGCGAGACAACCGTACAGAAAGAGGTAGGTAGTGAATGGCAACAGGAACCACAGGAGGGGTAAAGGTTAAGGCATGACATAAACGAGAGTGATGGTGTTGTAAGGACCATGCAAAGTAGCAAATACAGTAGTGATCACGGCGATTCTGTAGCGACAGGACGCCAGTTTCAACATATAGGCTTAGGGTAGTAGTCGAACGAAAGGCACCAGAGCTGAGACGTAACCCAGTATGGTGCAGAGCGTCAAAACGACGAAGGGTAGAAGAAGCAGACGAGTAAGCAGGGCAACCATAATCGAGTTTAGACAGAACGAGAGAGGACTGTAAAGAGTGGAGCGTGCGCCTATCAGCTCCCCAAGAAGTATGGGACAAGTTGTCCCCTAACTCCCCCTGCCACTTCGGGGGGTATAGGGTGTTTATGTAGCTTCAGGGCACCGATTTCCCTAGCCACTGGGCATTGCGAGAAGGCACCCCTAAGCATACCTAATTCCCTATCAAACACAAGCTAAAATAAACATAAATGGCAGATCTCGTCTCAACCCACAAGAGATAAGATAATATTAACCTGTAAAAAATTGAAAATTATTTTGTATTTCGTTTTTCTTATATAGGACACAGCACACACAGGGAGAGGTGCACAGTATATCATTAAAAAAGAACTAAAGGTGAGGGCAAAACAACAAGCTGCCTAAGCGGCAGGATTGGTGACTTGACAGCAGCATACATGGGGAAAACTATTCAAAATGGAAGCAAGGCCCCGGAGCAGGAGGGTTGTCCTGTATGCGCATGAGGGTCCCTCCGGCTGCCGCCATAGCCATTCGTGGGCTCCGGCCAGGTCATCCACCCTCTTGTGAGGAACCATTAGAAGTGGTACTCCAGATGACGACTCTGCTTAGATAGTTAGCTGCCAGCTATCCTGGCTATGGTTCACCTAAACAAGACTATATTGACCCTTATGCACCCAGTGCATGGTGATCCAAGGATTAAGGTGGTCTGCCCCTTGATGTGGTCTTGGACCATATTCTGTAAATGGAATATGTCTAGGTTAGGGATTTCACAGAGCAAATCTCAAGGTCGCTCTTGGTGAGCCCCATATCCTGAAGGCCACGTGCACTCTCCTTGCACCATCCTCCTCTCCAATTAAGGGTTATTGAAGAGGTGGATGCTGTGTGTTTTCTGGTATATTCCCTCACCTTTTGTAGGATCTCTGGGGTGCCGTATTTGCCACACTTGCTCTAATGTGGATGGGAGAGTGGGAAGTTATCAGCAGAGACCTGGGTGTCTAATATAAAGACCTCATCACCTCTGCAAGCAATGATGTTTGGCTTTGTCACGAATCTTACTAAGATTCTGCCATTACTCATATTATTTTATTGTCTGTTCTCTAATTAATATTGCATCTAGTTGTATAATATAAGATTTTGTATGATATATATATATATATATATATATATATATATATATATATATATATATATATATATATATATATATATATATATATATATATATATATATGTATATATATATATATATATATATATATATATATATATGAATGAAAACTCACACCCCAGAAGTGACTCGAACCCATACTCCCAGAAGCAACGCAACTGGTAACTACAGGGCTTCAAATGCGAATGGCTTCGCATTTGTGTTCCTCACGTGTGCCCCAAAGAATGAGGTGATTTGGTGAAATGCTATGCCCAAGATTACCATCCGAGTTGCCGTCGGGGAAGTGGCTCAAATAGCCTCGGCTATCACTTCCTTTTGACGGCCGTGATGGTCAAGCGGATTAAGGCGCCCTGTAGTTACCAGTTGCGTTGCTTCTGGGAGTATGGGTTCGAGTCACTTCTGGGGTGTGAGTTTTCATTCGCATATAGTCCTGGGGACCATTCAGGCTTGTTCGCATATATATATATATATATATATATATATATATATATATATATATATATATATATATATGTCGTACCTAGTAGCCAGAACTCACTTTTCAGCCTACTATTCAAGGCCCGATTTGCCTAATAAGCCAAGTTTTCCTGAATTAATATATTTACTATAATTTTTTTCTTATGAAATGATAAAGCTACCCTTTTCTCTATGTATGAGGTCAATTTTTTTTTATTGGAGTTAAAATTAACGTAGATATATGACCGAACCTAACCAGCCCTACCTAACCTAACCTAACGTATATTTATAGGTAAGGTTAGGTTAGGTAGCCAAAAAAAGCTAGGTTAGGTTAGGTTAGGTAGGTTAGGTAGACGAAAAAACATTAATTCATGAAAACTTGGCTTATTAGGCAAATCGGGCCTTGAATAGTAGGCTGAGAAGTGCGTTCTGGCTATTAGGTACGACATATATATATATATATATATATATATATATATATATATGTCGTACCTAGTAGCCAGAACGCACTTCTCAGCCTACTATGCAAGGCCCGATTTGCCTAATAAGCCAAGTTTTCATGAATTAATTGTTTTTCGACTACCTAACCTACCTAACCTAACCTAACCTAACTTTTTCGGCTACCTAACCAAACCTAACCTATAAAGATAGGTTAGGTTAGGTTAGGTAGGGTTGGTTAGGTTCGGTCATATATCTACGTTAATTTTAACTCCAATAAAAAAAAATTGACCTCATACATAATGAAATGGGTAGCTTTATCATTTCATAAGAAAAAAATTAGAAAAAATATATTAATTCAGGAAAACTTGGCTTATTAGGCAAATCGGGCCTTGAATAGTAGGCCAAAAAGTGAGTTCTGGCTACTAGGTACGACATATATATATATATATATATATATATATATATATATATATATATATATATATATATATATATATATATATATATATATATATATATATATATATATATATATATATATATTATAGCATGCTGTAGTGTGCCGAGTTATTTTGGTGTTAGATTTCGTATGTAGTTTCTCCGTGTGAGCGGTTGACCATATCTGGGTATGGCCAGTGTGGGAACATTGTTGTCAACCGAGTGTCTATAGTTTTATCTTTATTTATTTCCATATTTGGTTGCCATATTATTGTATGGAATGTTGTACCAGTGTTTACTACTTTTTAGTTTGACAATGTTTTAAATACTAGTGTTGCATTTTGTTATTAGAATTTCCACAATGTTTGTGTGGACATTTAGGTGATTTCTTGGTAGACGTGTAGTTGACGTTTGGCCTGCGGACCAAAGCCTGGGCAGTAGCGTGGCGGCTGTTGTCAAGAGGAGTTGTGTTTTAAGCTAAGTCATTGGTCACTGTTATTTTAGTCCATATAAATGTTAATTATCTGGTTAGATGATTTGAGTATTACTATTGATTACTCCATGTTCTGGTGATATTGCTCATGTCTCAATAATTAATTTCATTCTATGATATTGCATGCTGAAGAATATTTCTGGCTATTATTTATACATTTAATTGTTGTTATGTTTGTCCCCCTTAGCACAAATATATTGTTCTCCATTTTATACAGTGATGTAATTATACCCCTAGACATTTATTGGCAAGGCCGATTTATTATCATTTCTTTACACTGTGGGGAGAAGAACCTTATTTAGTCTCAAGGGTGGTGACAGGCTTACAGAAGGTCCGTCCATCCGGTATATGAACTTCACGTTCCACCTCCAAACCTCACTGCCACAGGCGGCCAGCTATGACCCGAGTGATATCGTCATGACTTTTCACCCGAGCCCCATGCGTCTTACAGCATTCCTGGGATATGTGACCCAGGATCCCTGGCTTCTGGTAAGTATTGCAGAGACCAGAAGCCCTGGGTCTACCCTTAGCAGCTCTGGACGGAGTGACTACAGTGTTTGCCCTAATCTGGATGGCATGAGCAAAATCTCCTCCGCTTAGACGTGTACCAGATGAGATCCACTTGTGGTAGGAAGGAACCTCACAAGTAGACACAAGGCTGGCACCATCAAACATGCTGTACAGTTTTGCTTTCCAACTTCTAGAGCACTCAGTTGTTCCGTTAGAAGGGGTTCCGGCGGCCGTGGTCGGGTCTACCCATCGACGCATTTGCGCTTGGAACGCGGGTAGGAGAGCCGCTGCCACTACCACTGGATCCTCCAACTCTACCAACGCCCAGAGCCGCTTGTTCTTATGTAGGCAGATTGATGTAGCAAAGTCGGGAATTTCTAGTCCACTGTCCTTCACGTCGGCATAAAGGAAGGCATTAAGGTTATCGTGAGGCAGTCGAAGCCAGCCACGAATGGCGTAGCCAACCATGAATGGTCAAGCCTCGCTAATTCCGTCTTAAGCACGCGTCCGAGAACAAGCCGATGGTTCATCTTAGGGATCAGATGGTGTTTTATAGGCAGTATAACCTCTGTTGGGGTTTGAGGGGGACCTGGGTGATGTTAGTCAGGCCATACTCAAACAGGGAACCATAGGATAGGCGTCTGTCCCCGGCCCCGATAAGTATTCCTAAGTACTTGTACTCATCCGCCACACTCATAGTACCAATTTTATCGTCCCCGACATAGTATGCCCTCCAGGTGGGGACATGCCAAGTCTTACAATGTGCATCGATTGCTATGCTTAGCGTAAGGCACTTCGCAGCATTTACTTTAAGGCCAGAACCACGCAGTTTGTGGCAAATATTTGTTATAAATCTCTGTAGTCCGGCAGCCATTTCTGCTGCCACAACCAGATCATTAGGGAATGCCAGGGCTGATACCTTTTTGCCCCCAAGTCCTAGTAATTGCCTCATCAATTATTAGGTTAAAGAGAAATGGGGACAGGGAGTCACCCTGTTTCATCCCCCCCCTCGTGATCAGGATGTCCTTTGACTTCCCTTAAGTAAGGTAAGGGCCTTAGAACATTCAACTCCAGGGTAAGAGATATGGGGCGACCAAGACAAACGAGTGTCAAAGATTAGGCCCAAAAGACTAGCAGAATCTCTGTACAAAAGGGGATGCCCATCAAGGGACAGAGGGGGGACGAAGAACAACCTTCTTCCAAGTATAAGTCATAGCACAAGTTTTATTGTAGAGAACCTGAAGCCATGATTATTAACCCAAGACGCGACGGCATCAATCGCAAGTTGATGCCGCCGTAGAAGGAAAGGCGAATCATCACCTTGTATTACCGAAAAGAGGCAGAGCGAGTGGTACCAAGCCACACTCTAAAGGAACGACTAGAGAGGAAGTTTTGGAGGAAGAAAGGGAGATTACCAGAAGGCCAGAAGAACGAAGTTGGGACAGAATATAGTATCTCCAAGTGGTGTCGTTCGCCTTTTCCAGGTCAAAAAGTACAGCAACAACGGAGGTCTTAGCAGCAAAAGCAGTACGAATATATACCTCCAAGTTCACCAAGACATCAGTCATGCTGCGGCACTTTCGAAAACCAAATTGAGAAGAGGAGAGGTGGTGATTGTGTTCAAAGAATCATATCAGACGGACATTGACTATACGTTCAAAGAGTTTGCAGACACAACTCGTGAAGGCAATGGGTCAGAAGTCCTTAGGGGATATCCATAGAGACCCCGGTTTCCGAATAGGAAGAACAGCTGCATACAGCCATAGAACAACTGACGACGACTCCCAGATACGGTTATATAGATTCAGTAAATACTGAAACGCGGATGGTGGGAGATGACGAAGCATCTCATAATGAATGTCATCTGAGCCCGCTGCTGAAGAACCGCAGGGGGCCAGGGCAGACTGAAGTTCGGAAAGAGTAAGAGAAGGGAACATTATAGGGAAGTCGGAGATAAGTGCAGAAATCTAAGGGATGATATTCAAGAACGGTCTTACGAAGAAGGAAGGATTGAGGAAGATGAGAACTGGAGCTAACAGTCGAAAAGTGGGAACCCAGTTCGGACGCGACAGTCACTGGATCCGCCACAAGAGAACCATGGACGTGAAGGACTGGTGAGACATTTGGAATAAATTTACCCACTATCTTGCAGATTTTCTTCCAGATCTGTGGCAGAGGAGTATCAGACGTAATGGTGAAGACTTAAAATTTCCAGCTCTCATGTTTAGCTGTACAGATGGTCCTACAGACCACCGCACTCTCCTTCATAAACAAAATAAAGAATCAGCCGTCTGCCGGAGTTGGTGTTTCTTCCAGGCTGCACTCTTGCAGCGGACAGCCAGAGCACAGTCTGCATTCCACCAGGAAACGCATTTCCACTTGCCCAAGGAGGTAGAGCGAGGAATAGAGCAGAGGGAAGCGTCGAATGCGGTATCATGAAAAAGGAGGAGCGCTCGAGGGAGAGGCAGAGTGGAGAGGTCGGAGACAGTAGCATGTAGGGTGAGTCAGCCTTGGCAAACTGCCACCTAGGAAAGGAGAGGAGAGGGTGAAAAGAGAAAAATGTGACAAGGAAAGAGAAATGGTCACTGTTATGGAGGTCATCAAGAAACCGCCACGTGAAATCTAAGTTAAGGGACGACAAGCAGAGAGAAAGATCAGGACAGGAAAACGTGCGAGTGCGGAAGTCCACATGAGTGGGTTCACCAGAATTCAAAAGAGACAGAGAAGAAGAGAGAACAAATGATTTGAGAAGGAGGCCCTGGTTGTTTGTCAGAGCATCGCTCCAGAGGGTATGCCGATAGTTGAAATTACCCAACAGGAGCACAGGTAAGAAGTCCAACAAGTCCTTAAGATCAGGAAGAGGAAGAGAAAGTGGGACACTATTAAATTAAGAAAGTAATTAGAAATAGAGCAATGCAAAAGATGTACAGTGAAGATGTACATCAGGATCAATGGGTTTGTAAAAGAATTCAACTAACTACGAACCACTTATTTCGATGAAAGGGAGCAGTAGAACAACAGAAGTAGACAAACATCGCATCAGGCTTGAATACCCATGTGCATGGGAAATAGGATAACAGGTTCCAGAAGATGAGAGGAAATGTCAGCACTGTGGAGAAATGCCCGACAGACCACTGGAACATTATCTAACACAGTGCAGAGTTACAAACCCATTAAAATTTCAACTTGGATTCAACAGAGCAGAAGAAGTTGTTAAACACGTGGGGCAAAATCTTACTGAAGCGACCATACGAGTCATAAATACTTATACGCCGCCCAAGTATAACAGAAACAAGCAACAGGGGGACACCCAGAGGCTTAGGGCCTATGCAGGAATATCCCTGCAAAAAAAAAATTGAATGGGCGACTGAAAAAGTAGGAGGACGAAACGAATATCAGTACGAATCAAGAGAGCAGTAGAGTAATGGGCACCAGCAAAAGCTGGAGGAAAAGGTGGGGTGGGAAGATATAACCACGAAACTGACCAGGACGAGCACCAAGCATCGGCTCCTGGAGACATACACAAAGCGGTTAAAATGGTGTTATCAGCAGTTGGAGTTCATGGAAGTTGACATAAAATCCCCCAATATTCCACTGAAGAATAAAGATTGTCAAAAGGAGAGAGAACAGCAACATAGAACAATGAAGAGACAAAGGCAAAGAAGAACAATGAAGAGACAAAGGTAAAGAAGTACACAGCATACTAACGAGATCAGAATCAGGATCAGTGAAATCAGGGTTAGGGGGCGTGGGTAAATTTAGAAAGGACGATGCAGTTAGGGGAGCGGGAGGACGGACCAGAGGCGGACGGACAGGGTTCAGAGCTTGAGGAGGCAATGGAGAGGGGAGGTCAAGGGAAGCACAGTGGGGAAGTAAGTGATGCCTTCTAACATGCGAGGAACCAGGCTTACGTTTCTGACTTAACGAGACAGGTGTGCCAGTAACACCGTAGTGGGAGACCGTCTCTATTGTCTCAACAGGAAAAGGAGAACTGGAGCGAACAACACGGGAGGATGATGGACAACAGCCTGGAGAGAGATAGGCAGCATGGAGGGTCAAGAGACAGGGGGGAGGGCTGGGAAGAAGGATTGGGGGGGGGGGGGGGAGATGGGAAAGAAGACACAGGAGACACGGCAGACTGAGAAGGAAGGAGGGAAACACCAGATGGACAACCCCGAGGAGGACCCCATGGTTCAGGAACAGGGGAGAAGGCGGTGGGCGTGTCGGGGGTCTAAAACCTGGAAACAGTTGTGAGAGTGAGAAAGGCGGGAAGGGCGAGGAGAGGTGGAATGCAACACACGAGCATAAGATATGCTAGCGAAAGAGAGACGGCAGTCTTGGTGGCTTGCCTCTGAAAAAGACAAACAATTGCAGTGCTTCATATTGAGGATGGCTTCCTCAAATTTGTAGTGTATACACCCACGGTAGAAGGTTATCCTGAGATGATTTCGGGGCTTTTAGTGTCCTCGTGGCCCGGTCCTCGACCAGGCCTCCACCCCCAGGAAGCAGCCCGTAGCAGCTGTCTAACTCCCAGGTACCTATTTACTGCTAGGTAACAGGGGCATCAGGTTGAAAGAAACATTTTGCCCATTTTTCTCTGCCTCCACCGGGGATCGAACCTGGAACCTCAGGACTACGAATCCGAAGCGCTGTCCACCCAGCTGTCAGGCGCCCCAGGTGTCAGGCGCCAAGGTAGTGTGGTCGTCACTGCAAATTAGGCAGTGAGCCTGGGAAGAAGAGCACTCCGTCTTAGAGTGACCCATGGCCTCTAACATGGGGCATAGAGAAAATGCACTTTTGCGTTTGAGGGCACCATGCCCAAATTTCCAGCACTTATTGCAAAGTCTAGGAGAGCGAATGTACTCCTGACCAGAGCATCTGGCACCAGCAAGAATTATAGATGGCAGAAGGGTCCTACTATCAAAAGTGATCTTCACAACTCGAAAAAACTAATGACAATGAAAACGAAGGGGGTCAAGTTAACGTATCAACCTTTGAGGATAGAATGGCCTTGGGTTTCAAGGATATGTTTAATATCCTCATGGCAGTCTTTCAGATCCCTAACACCAGTCGCAACATGGTGTGAGAGGATAACAGTGCCAATCCTGGCATATATCCAGGCATTTTTGAAGACCCTAACAGGGAGCCTCCCCAATGCTGGACAATGCGGCTCAGCGGGCTGCTGCATCGTGAGAAAGAGCAACAATGATAGGTGCACCTGTTTAACCAAAACGGGTGGGGTTAAAAGTAACAGAGGCATCCACCGAATCAACGAGGTGTTTATGGAGAAAGAAATCATTAGGAAATTTTGAATTCAGATGATTGAAATCAAAGTATTTATTCCATCTATCAGGACCAAACAAGGAGTGGAACACATTAGCACGGGAAGGAATCATGCGAGTGCGTCTGTGGGGGGATCAGCGCTGAGAACCCCCCAGTGAGTTGGGGGGGTAAAAGGTGCAGTAGTCAAAAGGTGAGAAGTAACCACTCCAGGTGATGAGGTGGTCACCACTGGGGGCTTGGGGCTCAACCCTACCACAGAGGGAGGGGAGCAGAGGGGGGTAGTCGGGAGGGTCAAAGGTGTTGCTTGGTCTGGGCCCAATGTAGAGGGGGCTACAGAGTCCAGTCTTCCATCACAGTCTGACTCAGGAGCCTGGTCGCCCACCCCACGAGCCTAGGTAAGAGAGGTCGGTTCAGTTTCCATACAGCATCAGTTCTAAAAGTCTGGGGCCTGGCACCAAGGGATATGAACCAAGGCTGCCCTGGCTACAAGGGCAGCCAGGGAGGCCGAGCATGAGCCAGCGCAGGAATGGGTGCGTCATCCCCAGTGGTGTGCCCCCCTTTTTAAAAGGGGAGTCCTACTGCCTCGTCCCTTCTCCCACACTGGTGCAAACATCCCATTCTCCCTTCAGCTCCAGCCTGGACACCCAACCATCCACTTAAGGCAGCCCTGAAGGGCGACCCCTCCAGTGGGTGGTCTGGTGACTTTCAAGGACCCTACTGTGGTGCCCTTTTGCATGTACAACACCCAAAGCGGGACAGGAGAGGGGGCGAAGGCAACCCCTCACTGGTCCCAGGGAAGTGTACGTGAGCCCCCTCACCACAACATGGCGACACCATGGAGGGGATTGTTAGTTCTACAAAAGATAATGTTCTAATAGTGTCGATTCTGCTTGCTTGTTGTTGAATAAATTGTAATTTTTTTCCTTGGTTTCTTCTGACTATTTGCCGCCGTGAAGATGTCAAATCAGGAGTGATCAACTGTCATCAGCCACATGAGTGTTTCATCACGATAGAATATCAGGATGACTGTAGAGTGAGAAGCGGCAAGAGACACACATCTTCACTCACTGACTGTTGGCTATTGAGTGAGGATGTGTGGAATTGGATGAGGCTGAACTGTTAGTTGATGAAGCTTTATGCCTTTCCAGCATGAAGGTGTACTGCCTTAATTCAGTCTAGGTTTTACCCTCATACAGGTCTAAATCTGATAGAAATACATCTAATTCAGCTGCAGTTAAAGAACTATTTGAAAGTTTTAGTTGATAAAGTTGTATTAACCTCCGCGAAGGTGTTAACATGGTCAAATTTGGCAGTGGCTTCATTAACTGTAATTTCTATTTCCATGTAGCCCACTGTTATTTGGATGCTCAAATTATGGCACTTATTAATTTGTCTGGTGAGATAGCCTTTGAGGGCTGTAATTGTTCTCTTGGTATTATGTTCAGGGTCTGCCATGCTGGCTGCTTGATTGTGCATTGTTGGCCCACAATTTCTGAGCTGATATAACTGGTATTTGTTCATAAAAGCTGAACAAGTGATAGTAGTAGCCTAATGTGGTTATTTTCAGTAATTAGGCTGTGGTCCTACCTTTTGTTGAGGTTGGCAAAATTAAATAAATAATTGCTATATAATTATATAGAGGTTAATTTGAGTGATAGTGTCACTGATGAGCTAACCAGAGGTATTCCATACCTCAGGTTAGCTCATCATATTCACTGTCGATTGGTATAGTGACACCTTTCAAGACTCAAAGGTGTAATGAATAAATAAAGGTATATGAGATTATATATATTAATTGATAACATAACGTGTACAACACAACTCATGCTGTTAATAGTCCCACGCTAATCAGGATCTGCACAATAATTATATGTGGCTAGGCTGTTCACTATTTAGTACAATTCTAAGTCAGATGTAATTTATCCTATCCTTAATACGGGTTGGCGCTAGCTTCTTATTTATATAATTGTGCAATACGACAAAGTGCTGTTTATTTTTTATTTCGTTTTGATTATTTTTCTGGTTAAATAATTCACTTGTTTACAGAATATATAATTTTAATTACTGTTGGTAGCCTCCCATCACTCTCTGGTTGTTTGGTTAGAATTTATTAATTTATTTGCTACCACTCAGCGGAAATAAACACCACAAAATTTTGCTGATATAAATCTTTAAAAATGAAGCTATAATTTTGGGTGGTACATTTTCCGTACTAAATTTACTAGATGCACTTATTTAGCTCCTTAATTACATAGCTGAGCAAGTAATACTACTGTGATTATTTAGTTTAAATAATACTGCTGTGTGCACTGAGATTGTAGTGAAGTGACGAGGCTACTAGTTTATTTGAGCCGTCTGCTTCAAATAGCTAGTATTTATTTATTTCTTTTATTTTACTGGTTCACTTGTGGATCATAATCATGATCCCAGTTCATAGAACCAAAAACATGTGGTTAAATTACTCATGGTAATTTTATTTTATTTATTTATTTTTTTAAAAAAGGAAATTTTATTTGTTAAATTTAACTATTAAATTCTTTAGCAAAAAAGGAAATTGTATTTGTTAAATTTTACTATTAAATTCTTTAGTAAAAAAGGAAATTATATGTTAAATTTTACTATTAAATTCATAAGTTAGCAAGTGGACAATAAAGATGTTTTCCCGCAAATAAACTCCTCACAAGGAGTTATAATTGTAAATTCAACTTTGAAAGGAATTAACCTGTTAGTTATTAAAAAATATATATTTCTCTAGATTAAATGAAATTATTCTATTGTTTAAATCTACTAATTATCAGTTATATTCATTAGAATACAATCAACAGCTTAGCGGTTATAGTAAGTAGAAGCTCTAGATAAACAGGCTAGACACATTTCAGTCACATAGCTGTCGCGTCTCTCGGTGATGATCAACAGGGTGTAACCTCCACACGGCTCAATTTACCTGCCAACAAATTACATTAAATTGGATTCATATTATATAAACTTAATGATTTTGAATCACGTAATATTAAGGGTGATATTAAATGTGCTCATTCTTAGGATGTTATAGGGCATATACCATAACCAAACCAGTATATATATATATATATATATATATATATATATATATATATATATATATATATATATATATATATATATATATATATATATATATATATATATATATATATATATATATATATATATATATATATATTAGAAGTACCCGGCCACGCGTTGCTGTGGCTCAGCAACGCATCTTCTTGAGGTTATCTTGAGATGATTTCGGGGCTTTAGTGTCCCCTTGTCCCCTTGTCCTTTGGGAGCCGGTCGGCCGAGCGGACAGCACACTGGACTTGTGATCCTGTGGTCCCGGGTTCGATCCCGGGCGCCGGAGAGAAACAATGGGCAGAGTTTCTTTCACCCTATGCTCCTGTTACCAAGCAGAAAAATAGGTACCTGGGTGTTAGTCAGCTGTCACGGGCTGCTTCCTGGGGGGTGGAGGCCTGGTCGAGGACCGGGCCGCGGGGACACTAAAAGCCCCGAAATCATCTCAAGATAACCTCCCACCATTCCCCACTCCACCATCCCCTCTTCCTTCCCACCATGCCGCATTCCCCTGTCCTTTTGTCCTACCCACCATTCTCCATTCCCCTATCCCCTCGTCCCCTCCATTCCAAACATCCCCGTCCCCTCGTCCTTCCTCACCATTACCCCTTCCCTTGTCCCCTCGTCCTCCCCACCATCTCTCACTTCCGTCCCCTCGTCATCCCCACCATTCCCCACTCCCTCGTCCGATGCCTTCCCAAATGGTCTGAGGTTCACATAAAAAAATTGGGAACATCAAGTGATCTGATGTTCCCATCACTGAAATATAAGAAAAACAGTTTCAAAATTTAATGAAAATATGAAAAAATACAAACTATACTCACGAAATGAACAGTATTGTAAACAACACTGCTCAAATCCAACGCAATTCACACAAAATAATTAAATCAAAATGAAAATAAATCAATATCTATGAAAATTCTATTTATCAGTGCAATCAGAAACATTGAAATGGAATTGTAACATATATAGTATAGCATGTGTGTTGCTCTTACATGCAACATATGGCACAGTTTTTCATGATATGAATAGTTTTATCTGTCACAAGTGTGGCATATATACTTAAATTTATACTTACGAAATGAATGGTATGGTAAACAACACAGCTCAATTCCAACACAATGTCACACAAAATAATTCAATAAAAAGTGTAATAAATCGAAATCTACGAAAAAAATTATCAATGCAATCGGAAACATTGAAATGGAATTCGAGACATATTTAGTATAGCGTTCATGATAATATTATGTGCAACAGATGGTGCTGTCTATCAAAAACGCATGATTTTACCTATCACGGGGGTGGCATCAATATTGTATGTATATAAAACCACGCGCCTATTCGAATGCAACGTTGTGTCAAAATTTCAAAGCAATCGGTGAAGAACTTTCGGAGCTTACAGTGTGTGTTGCTCTTACGTCCAACAGATGGCGCTATTTAAAAAAAAAGCATGATTTTTCCTGTCACAGGCGAGGCATGTATATAGTAGATATACGTGTTGAGCACATAAGGGTCTGGAGAGATCTTCAAAGTTTTAAGATCACTTCAGGGTCTGTAGTGTACTTCAGGGCCAGTAGGGTACTTCAGGGTCGACAGATCACTGCAGGGTTTGGAGAGAATGTTAGGACCTGTCGAGTACTTAACGGTCTTGAGAGTTCTTCAGGATGCACTTGAGGGCCTTGAGAACACTTCAGGGCCTGGAGAAAATTTCAGGGCCTTGAGAACACTTCGGGTTCTGGAGAACACTTCGGGGCCTGAAGAACACTTCGGGGCCTGGAGAACACTTCAGAGCCTGGAGAACACTTCAGGGCCTGGCGAACACTTCAGGGCCTGAAGAACACTTCAGAGCCTGGAAAACACTTCAGGGCTGGAGAACACTTCAGGGCCTGGAGAACACTTTAGGGCCTTGTTACCACCCTTGAGACTAAATAAGGTTCTTCTCCCCGCAGTGCAATAAAGAAAATAATAAATCGGCCTTGCCAACAACTGTCTAGGGGTAAATATACATCACTGCATAAAATGGAGAACAATATATTTATGCTAAGGGGGACAATCATAACAACACTTAAATGTATAATAACCAGAAATATTCTTCAGCATGCAAATCATAGAATAACCTCCTTATTGAGACATGAGCACTATCACTAAGACATGGATTAATTATAGAGATATATACAATATCATCTAACCAGACAATTAACATTTATATGGGCTAAAATAACAGTGACCAATGACTTAACTTAAAACATGACTCCTCACGACCGTAACCGCCACGCTTCTGCCCACGCCTTGGACCGCAGGCCAAGCGTCTACCAAAAAATCAACTAACCGTCCACACAAAACATTGTGGAAAATCTAATAATAAAATGCAGCACTAATATTCAAAACATTGTTAAACTAAAGAGTAGTAACACTGGTACAACATTCCATACAATAATACAGAAACCAAATATGGGCATAATTTAAGGTGAAACTATAAACACTCAATTGACAACAATGTTCCCACACTGGCCATATCCAAATATGGTCAACCGCCCACACGGAGAAACTACATGAGAAATTAACACCAAAAGCCTCACACAATATAATGTAACTCATGCACACTACTGCATGCTATAATATATATATATAACATACAAAATCTTATATCATACAACTAGATGCTATATTAAGAACAAGACAATAAAGTAATATGAGAATCAAGAGTAATGGCAGAATCCTAGTTAGATTCGTAACAGGCCTGAAGAACACTTCGGGGCCTGGAGAACACTTCGGGGCCTGGAGAACACTTCAGGGCCTGGAGAACACTTCAGAGCCTGGAGAACACTTCAGGGCTTGGAGAACACTTCAGGGCCTGGAGAACACTTCAGGGCCTGGAGAACACTTCAGGGCCTGGAGAACACTTCGGGGCCTGGAGAACACTTCAGGGCCTGGAGAACACTTTAGGGCCTGGAGAACACTTCGGGGCCTGGATAACACTTCGGGGCCTGGAGAACACTTCGGGGCCTGGAGAACACTTCAGAGCCTGGAGAACACTTCAGAGCCTGGAGAACACTTTAGAGCCTGGAGAACACTTCAGGGCCTGGAGAACACTTCAGGGCCTGGAGAACACTTCGGGGCCTGGAGAACACTTCGGGGCCTGGAGAACACTTCGGGGCCTGGAGAACACTTCAGAGCCTGGAGAACACTTCAGGGCCTGGAGAACACTTCAGGGCCTGGAGAACACTTCAGGGCCTGGAGAACACTCCAGGGCTTGGAGAACACTTCAGAGCCTGGAGAACACTCCAGGGCTTGGAGAACACTTCAGAGCCTGGAGAACACTTCAGGGCCTGGAGAACACTTCAGGGACTGGAGAACGCTTCAGGGCCTGGAGAACACTCCAGGGCTTGGAGAACACTTCAGGGCCTGGAGAACACTTCAGAACCTGGAGAACACTTCAGGGTTGGAGAACCCTTCAGGGCCTGGAGAATACTTCAGGGCCTGGAGAACACTTCAGAACCTGGAGAACACTTCAGGGTTGGAGAACCCTTCAGGGGTTGGAGAACCCTTCAGGGCCTGGAGAACACTTCAGGGACTGGAGAACACTTCAGGGCCTGGAGAACACTTCAGGGCCTGGAGAACACTTCAGGGACTGGAGAACGCTTCAGGGCCAGAAGTGCACTCAGTAAACAATGGTAAAATTTGATTGTTTCAAGATACATAACTGTTATATAATTGCTGAAAAAGTGCCTGATAATTCAGTTATCTTGAGACGATTTCGGGGCTTTTTAGTGTCCCCGCGGCCCGGTCCTCGACCAGGCCTCCACCCCCAGGAAGCAGCCCGTGACAGCTGACTAACACCCAGGTACCTATTTTACTGCTAGGTAACAGGGGCATAGGGTGAAAGAAACTCTGCCCATTGTTTCTCACCGGCGGCTGGGATCGAACCCAGGACCACAGGATTACAAGTCCAGCGTGCTGTCCGCTCGGCCGACCGGCTCCCTAGTTGGACCTGAAGCACTATCAGTGTAGCTGCATTTTTTTTTAATTTCAGCAATTATGAATAACATTTTAGGACGATTATATATTCAAATATTAGAGCTGCTGTAAAAAAAAATGTATAGCATGATATTTGACGTGTTGGCAGGTGTGAAGGAGAGGGAGAACGCCACCCGCCGCCTCCTGGACACTCTGGACCAGCTGGAGTGTGTCAACAAGGCTCACCAAGCTGACAACCTCAAACTGGAGGAGGAAAACACTCGCCTAAATACAGCGATTCATTTGCTCGAGGAGGACAACAGGAAGACTAAGAACGAGGTGCGCCTTGCTCAGGAGGAAATTATTCAATTAAAGTCACAAATCCATCAAGTGGAGGACAACGCGAGGCTGGTCAAGGAGAGGAACAGAGTGTTAGAGTTCGCAGAGACCCAAGCCCGTGATAGGAACAATGCAGCCTCCACCAGGATCGCTGAGCTAGAGAGGGAGATCCAACTGCTGCAAGAGGCGAATAATATGAAAGAGGGAGAGAAAAGACATGTTGAGGACCAACTCTTACTCTTGGAAGAACAGATCAAGGTCTTGCAAACAGCAATTGCAGCTCTAGAGGAAGACAAAAAACGACAGGCACAGAAAATCAACAGTATTGAAAACGAAATAAACAGAATTGAAGTCAAGAGTCGCTTGATGGAAGAGGAGCACCAGGAGTGCAAGAGGAATGCTAGTGAACTTTCAGCAAGGTAAACTGTGTTGTTTGAAGCTGTACACATATATAGCATCACAGTGCCTTTCCAACATTTCTTGTTGTACTTTAATAAACAGAGGATTCTTGTGGAGATATATCGTGAGAAAAACGCAGAGGAGACAAATAGAGGGAAGGAAGGTACATATTCTTTACAACTAGGATGTTAAGTATTAAGTAATCTTTATTAAAAATTAATGTAATTTTCAACAATAAATATTTTGTTTTCTCAGACCGTTTTTAGTATTAATTGTGGAAGGCTTTGTTTTGTATGTGGTGTTAAAGCTTATGAGTACGTCCAGTTACTTGACTGTTAATATATTCCCCCTATTCCCAGGTTACTGCCAGATAGGGACTGTGCGGAGCTGTACTGTAAGGGAGCACGGCGGGATGGCGTCTATCTCATCAATCCCGGCAGGTAAAGACACACAAGTTATCTCAGATTAAGTTACGTTTTGCCACTCTCCTGTTGTTACAGTTTCTGTGAGGAAGATAATTAGTCCTGACCCTGAGGCTCCATATTTGTATTCAACCTGTCCTCTCATCTAATACATTTCACTTTTAACGGAATCAACATATCCATAAAAAATCGCAGGGTTTCTTTATATATTACACCACCATAGTATTGTCATCCTATGAAAATCGGTCACGATATGTTGGGTAGTTTGCTCAGCTATGAACGTTTCTGGATAATCAAAACAATTCCATTTTTAAGGAATGTCAATTTGTGAGAATGGGATGCCTAGTTTCCAGGCTCTAGCTGGCGAAGATTGTCTCTCCTGATCACGAGGATCCATGTGGGGAAAGATTATCTCTCATAATCACCAGGAACCAGGTGTGGAAGCTTGTCCCTCCTGATCACAATGAACCAGGATGGGAAGATTATCTCTCCTGATAACCAGGTGCGGAATCTTGTCTCTCATGATCACCAGGATCCAGGTGGGTAAGATTGTCTCTCATGATCAGGATACAGGTGGGTAAGATTGTCTCTCATGATCACCAGGATACAGGTGGGGAAAACTCTCTCATGATCACCAGGGATCAGGTGGGGTAGATTGTCTCTCATGATCATCAAGAACCAGGTTGGGAATTATCACAAACTGTTACAACTGGGAAGGTTTTCCCTGTCGGAAAATCCGACAGCATTTAATATCATACAGACAGATAATAATTGCTGCTGTATTACCAACAAGTTACCCATAGAAAACGTAACTTGTAGTGGAATTACCGTCTAAAGAAAACGGGATATCATCACCACATACTATTATATTCTCCACCTATTATGGTGGGAATTATTCTTAAATACATTAGTCTTTGGACTTTACCATCATAAAAACATCTCATATAAATTAACTTAATTATCAATATTAAAGTAGAGTAAATGTGACCCTTCTATCACTTTCCGTCATCTGGACAATGTAAGCCAGGCGTCAGTGGGGAAGGAGGGCAGCCATTGTTGTTGTCACCTCCGAGACGTGTGGAGCAAATTTGGCTCCTATCATATCTGGACAATGTAGGCCAGTAGCGTCAATAGTATGGAGTGTTAGACATTGCCATTGTTTATATTGAGACCAGAGGCGCAGGGAGCAAATTCGGCTCCAGTTAATTTTACTTGGACGTAGTGTTATGGAAACCAAAGGTGTACCATTGTCAACACGCTGTCAACAAATCAAGTTAAGTGTTCTTTCCGAAACCCATTATCTATCATTAGTGGCCATTAATGTCATTATATAGGGTGATCCGGTTAGAACGCGAGGCAGCCTCAAACTAAAGGTAATTAAGCCAGGTCTTCATGTTCCATGTATAATGTTTTCTCTGATATAGCTTGTCATATATAGAATCTGGCTTTACAGCTAGCGCCCTTTTGACAGGTCAAGACGAGGAAGCATATGCTTTGTGCATCAGTTACCTGGGTGATGGAAGCTACCTCAAAGAGGAAAAATGTGGTGTCTACATCCTGGTTATACCTGCTGTACAAATAAGATAAGGAACCTCTTCAATGTATGTAGTCTATTACTGTAGTTTGATTGGCTGCATATATATTTAATTAATATAAACCCCCCCTAATGTGTAGAGGATCGATTTGTGAGATTATGAGATTATTGCAGAAATACAGTCCACTTATCATTATACAAATTGCTATCGAAGTATATAAATTAACGTAAATATAAATTCATATAAATTAAATTAATATAAATCTCACAGGTCGGTTCCCACATTCCCAGACAGAGCCTCCATTTTATCACAACTGCAGGTGGGTGAGGAACTTCCAGGCAGGAGATTATCTTGAGATGATTTCGGGGCTTAGTGTCCCCGCGGCCCGGTCCTCGACCAGGCCTCGACCCCCAGGAAGCAGCCCGTGGCAGCTGACTAACTCCCAGGTACTTATTTACTGCTAGGTAACAGGGGCATTAGGGTGAAAGGAACTATGCCCATTATTTCTCGCCAGCGCCCGGGATCGAACCCGAGACCTCAGGATCACGCATCCAGTGTTCTGTCCGCTCAGCCACCGGCTCCCTGTGAGCCATCAAATTTATCACAGTATGACAAATAAAAACACACTAGCAGAGCAAACACCCTCTCGTCACTAAGATGGGACCTCGGGATCAGTGATCACCTGTTGTCACGTGTTCACACCCATGAGAGGAGCAAAGAGTGACTTACCCATCTCTCTGCAACAGGGGTGTCCTTCAAAGTTCCTTTAGTTTCTCTTTATTGTCTGGTTCTCAGGTCGGCTATTTATTTCTCTCTTTCTCTCAATTAGAGCCCTCACAGGAACAAGAGTAAACAAAGTTTTCTAACAGACATATTTGTATTACACACAACAATATATTTAATGATTAGATAGTGCCTTGGATAGGGTCCTCAACTTGAAGCTCTTGTCTTAGTTACATTCTCTTCAAAACTTGAGTTAAGCATTAGCTGAAGAAAATATGGCATACATCAATATATAACTATCAACCCAATAAAGAAATCGTCATCAAATACCAAACACCAACAATAAACTGGGAATATAGTGTTATGTCACTGTTACCACTTGTATGCATTGCTCGTTAAATTACAGGGGTAAGTAATGGCATGTCTAGGGGTATTCTACAAGAACTCCTGTCTCTTATTGTTCAACCAGAGTGCCTCATCAGTACGTCACATACCTAATAATGGTTAACAGGGTATACAAATGAAACATGCATATATATAAAATACTTGTATAATATAAAAAGGTATATATAAATCAAAATAATATTATTCTTCAGGTATAATAGTAATCAGATAGCCTACTAAAGTCTTATATTATAATAACGTATGCTCGCCAGATAATTGTAACTACTAAGACAAAATACAGAATATAAACAAACAGACAAAACTTATCAAGCAACCAGTTGACTCAACAGCCGGCTCTCAGACACTAACTCAAACTGGCGTCGGAAGCCGCCGCTCACGCTCCCTCACAACATAACAAATGGTAAATTTATATAAAATTAATTTACTTAAATGAGCAATATAACTGTGCTAAGACAAACATTAAAATAACTTAAATATGAATGGTTAAGTTGACATGCATTAACTGAGGTAATGTAGTTTATATAAAACAAATATATTTATTGAGAATAATAAAGATGAAACTGCTGGCAACTACTCAACTGAACAGGATAAAAAATATATCATGAAATTCACAGGTCCTGGACGTGACTAGAGCAATCAGCTCCTCTCAACTGTGTTGCCAACAACATTATATATATATATATATATATAATATACATGACTTCATTCAAGAACAAAACATAATCAATGTGAGTATTCCTTAAATAGGAATATGTCACCACCAGAGTTCATTGCCTCGATAAGTGTCATTATTTTTCTATGTAGTCTCTATTTACCAAATTTTTCATCTCTAGGCTACTGCTCTCTTTTTTATCAATTCGCTGGGCAGAAATCACTATCATCAGAGTTAGGCTTCAACATATAAATCAATAATAATGAATATATACTCTCACCTCCTTTTACTGTGTCAAGTACACAAACATATGTAGTCCTCTCACAAATAAACACAGACGACCAAACGTTCCTCCATATATCGTTTTACAGAGTGTTCTCCATTGTATTCAGACAGGCTTCATCCTTGCTGATCAATCTTCTCGTAAACCAACAACAAAATCATCCATCGGTTCGTCCTCGTATAGATAAAAACTTCTTACAGCTCCTATACACCAAATTGCATCTACCATGCATGAATCTGTAAGTTTGACTCATAAGTCTCACTATCCCATGAGGCCTATCATCAGTTCTGTGGGATCCATCTCTTACAACCTGTGCTAATGGCTCACCAAAATCCTGTCCCCCATTGTTAGGAACTATTTTATCTTTACATTTGACCAATTCTATTGAATTAGTTAACAAATTAAATCATGTTTCAATCACTCCTGATGTCAAGTTAATCAGTTTGTTGATTGTTCTTTGTTAACTAAGGTTTCTGTTGATGATATTCTTGACTACGTTGCTCATAAATTAATGAACCATGTATTACCTTTGCCTGCTTATATTATTGTCAATCTCGTTAAGATATGTATAAAAGTTTATATTTTTACTTTTAAAAATAAATATTTTTACAGACTTTTGGAATGGCAATAGGGAATCCATTATCGCCATTGCTTTCAAACCTATACATTGAATTTTTCGAAAAAAAATTAGTTTCTAAATTTATCCTCTGGAATCATTCCATGGTTTAGATATGTCGATGATATTCTGTATATATGGTCTACAAATGTAAATTCAGACGAATTTGTAGCTAAACCTATTGATCAAGTCATCTCTATAAAATTTACTATAGAGACTTAAATTGATAAATATTTGCCATTCTTAGATATACTTATTCATAGGGAAAAATTTTCACTAACGTTTAGTGTCTACAGAAAGCTTACGAATAATTTATCTTAGGTTCATAATTTCTCAGGGCATAGATACGATGTCAAACAATAAATGTTTTCCTCAGTGTATCTAAGAGCTCTTCGGATTGTTAGTCCAGATTTCTTGGATGAAAAGTTTAAGAATTTGTATTCAATTGCTCTCAAGCTTTGTTATTCAATGAGCTTTTTTATATTTGCCATAAAAAGTACATATTATAATAATAATTGCAGTGAAAACATCGCCGAAAGAATGTGTTGTTTTCCAAATTTTTCTGGGTTCAAAAATACTTCCCAAAGAAGTTCCGGAGGGCCCAACCAGATTGTTATGGCCAACGGTACCACACTCGGCCCACGGTAATGACGCCACACTCTTACGCCACAGTCAGATCGCAATGAAATCACAATGGCATGATATATATATGAAAATCATTTTGAGGCAACGGAGTGGCTTGAACTCGCGGCCTGGTGCTCCCAGACGCCTGCCTTAACAGCTCCGCCACAGTTGACCAACCCAAAACTCTACTGAATTCTCAGGGAAGTTCTGGATGCCCAAAACCGGGAAGACCAACCACACCAACTGTAACTAAGACAAGAGCTTCAAGTTGAGGACCCTATCCAAAGCACTATCTAATCATTAAATATGTTGTTGTGTGTAATACAAATATGTCTGTTAGAAAACTTTGTTTACTCTTGTTCCTGTGAGGGCTCTAATTGAGAGAAAGAGAGAAATAAATAGCCGACCTGAGAACCAGACAATAAAGAGAAACTAAAGGAACTTTGAAGGACACCCCTGTTGCAGAGAGATGGGTAAGTCACTCTTTGCTCCTCTCATGGGTGTGAACACGTGACAACAGGTGGTCACTGATCCCGAGGTCCCATCTTAGTGACGAGAGGGTGTTTGCTCTGCTAGTGTGTTTTTATTTGTCATACTGTGATAAATTTGATGGCTCACAGGGAGCCGGTGGCTGAGCGGACAGAACACTGGATGCGTGATCCTGAGGTCTCGGGTTCGATCCCGGGCGCTGGCGAGAAATAATGGGCATAGTTCCTTTCACCCTAATGCCCCTGTTACCTAGCAGTAAATAAGTACCTGGGAGTCAGTCACCTGCCACGGGCTGCTTCCTGGGGGGTGGAGGCCTGGTCGAGGACCGGGCCGCGGGGACACTAAGCCCCGAAATCATCTCAAGATAATCTCCTGCCTGGAAGTTCCTCACCCACCTGCAGTTGTGATAAAATGGAGGCTCTGTCTGGGAAAACCTTCCCAGTTGTAACAGTTTGTGATAATTCCCAACCTGGTTCTTGATGATCATGAGAGACAATCTTCCCCACCAATCCTCCCAAGACAATCTTCCCAAGATTGTCTCTCATGATCCCTGGTGATCATGAGAGAGTTTTCCCCACCTGTATCCTGGTGATCATGAGAGACAATCTTACCCACCTGTATCCTGGTGATCATGAGAGACAATCTTACCCACCTGTATCCTGGTGATCATGAGAGACAATCTTACCCACCTGTATCCTGGTGATCATGAGAGACAATCTTACCCACCTGGATACTGGTGATCAGGAGAGACAATCTTACCCACCTGGATACTGGTGATCTGGAGAGACAATCTTCGCCAGCTAGAGCCTGGAAACTAGGCATCCCATTCTCACAAATTGACATTCCTTAAAATATGGAATTGTTTTGATTATCTCGAAAACGTTCATGACTGAGCAAACTACATAATATATCGTGACCGATTTTCATACGACGTCAATATTATGGTGCCGTAATTTGTTCTGAAACCCTGCAATTTTTATGTAAGGTTAAAACATCATTTTCATTTCCCAATTTGCCATAAATCTTTGTGTGATCTGCAAATTTGATAATGTGATCTGTAATATTCTCATCTAAAAGGTTTGGCCCCAAAATGAACCTTTATGGCACACCACTTACCATATTTCTCCAATCAAATTCATTTCCATTTAGCACCACTCTTTGTTGTCTTTGTTTTAACAATTGTGTTACTCTAGTATTTTTCCATTTATTACATGTACCTGTAATTTCCTTGCCAGTCTTTCACGTGGTACTTTGTCAAAGGCTTCAGCAAAATCCATATATACTACGTGAACCGAAAGTCTTTTGTCTGAGTAGCTTGTTACCATTTCCAAAAATGAAAGCAGGTTTGTAGGGAAGGATCGATTTTTAATTATCCCAAGTTGAGTTGATTTTACAAGATTGTTTACTGAAAATGGTGAATGATTCCCTCCCTTGGGATTCTCTCCATGAGCTTGCAGATGTAAGATGTCAAGCTGATTGGACGGTAGCTCTCCGCTAAGCTCTTTCTGCAATTATTTAAAATAGGGGTAACATTTTGCATATTTCCAGTCAGGGGGACAATCCCTTTGTCCAGAGATTTTGTGAAAAGTAATTTCAGTGGAAGGCATAGTTCTTCTGTCAGTTCCTTTATAACTTTGGATTATTCCATCCACGACTGGGGCTTTCGAGTCTTATAGTTTGTCAATGTTCTTCCTGATTATGTCGCATGTTATGGTTATATTCCTAAATTAATTTTCTTCACCTCCTTGAAATATTTGTGCAGGTGATAGGATGTCATCTAACCTTTTAGTGTGAACACTGATGTACAATATTCAATTAGAGTGTTAGCTACCGTTTTGTCGTCCATTATTGTTTGCTTCGTCTCATCTTTTTCGAGGTCCTACCGAATCCTTAGTTTGGGTTTTATTTCTTATATAGGCACAGAACGATTACTTGCTTGTCTTTGCACCTTATCCAGTTTGTTGGTGTGCTTCTTAAGATACGGGCACCATACAACTGCTGCATATTCCAACTTTGATCTCAAAATGTTTGTAAACAATTTCTTTAGTATTTCACCCTGCATGTATTTATAAGCAATTCTGAAAATTGAAAGTGCACCATAGGCTTCTAGCACAATGTTTGTTTATGTGATCCTCGAGTGACAGTTGTATATTTAGAACCACCCCTAAATCTCTTTATCAAAATTTTTTAAAGCATTTTCAAAAAATTTGGTGGTCGTGTGTAGTCTATTTTCTTTATTCCACATTCCAACCACTTGGGCTAGACGGTAGAGCGACGGTCTCGTTTCCTGCAGGTCGGCGTTCAATCTCCGACCGTCCAAGTGGTTGGGCACCATTCCTTCCCCCATCCCATCCAAAATCCTGACCCCTTCCCAGTGCTATATGGTCGTAATGGCTTGGCGCTTTCCCCCTGATAGTTCCTTTCCCCACATTCCATAACATGGAATTTATTCACATTAAATTCCATTTACAGAGTGGTGTTAAATGCATTCATTTTATCCAGGTTTTCTTGAAGGGCATGACAATCGTCTTAAGTTTCTTATCTTCTCTAGTACCTTAGTTCCATCAGCAAGCATGTTCAAATAATTTCGTATTTCTTCTGGTAAGTCGTTTATGTAAACAATTAACATTACGGGTGCAAGAACTGAACCCTGTGGTAATCCACTCGTGATATTTCTCCCATATATTGCCTTTTATTACTGCCCTCATTTTTCTGGAGATTAGAACAATTTTCATTCATGTTAGGAGCCTCCATGTCACTACTCCAGTATGTTCCAGTTTCCAGACCAACCTCTTATGTGGGATTCTGTCGAGAGCTCTTTTTAGGTCCAGATAAATGCGGTCAACCCAACCATCTCTTTCCTGTAAAATCTCTTAAAAAAAGAACTTCAACATTCCTTGTAGATCTGAGGCAAAGGGAAATCGATACTAGCAATTTCATCCATCATCATGCTATCATGCAAGAAGCCCAAACATCTGTAGATCATCCAATAAAATCAGGAGACTCCTAGATGTTACTACTGATCGGCTTAGACTCGGCTATAAGTATCTCCGGGAATTTTCATTTCCTGATGATGTAGACCTAACCAAATGTAAACTGTGTCAACTACATTAATTGCACACCCTCCGTCACTATGTGATAGAGTGCGAATAGATAAATACATTCAGAAACAATTCTTTAACAAATGTTCAAGAAATGTGTAAATATTTCATTCAAAATGATCTGCTACCAGAAATTTTAGCCAAATATCTTCAGCTTGATACCTGTAGGCAGTAAATGATGGATTGTAAACTTTCCACCCATGCCCAATGGTTAAGGGGCGGTGTGCAGGATAATGATATCAACTGTGACACCATCTCTCCACATACGACAGTTGCTTAATTCAGAGACTACTTGTAGTCGGTCTCGAGCACATTTTTGGTGTGACGATGTGCATTCAATTTTTCAACTAGCTTGTGAAGACTGTAACTTGCTTAACTAAATAAATTTTGAGGTTCAGTCCCTGAGCCCGTTTTATTCCTCTGTAATCCTTTCCACTACCGCCCACAGGATGGGTATAGTGTGCATAATAAATTAACTAAACTAATAATGCTTTTGTTGACTGGCGGCCAACGACAATCGAAGTAGTGTTATGTGTGTGACGTCACATCGTCATTGCCTCAACAGCCTAATGCCAATACATACAGTTATCATACGTTATACCGTTTAAATAAAAGAACAATAAACTCTTCATCATAAAAGTAGAGTCATCTCCCATTTTCACTAACATACATATTAGTGAACAGATGCGTTTGCACCCAGAGGGTTACAAACTCATGGAACCGCCTACCCGTCGAAGCAGTAAATGCCAAAACTCTGTTAAATTTTAAAGTCCAACTGGAAAAGATTATCAAGACAAATAGCGGGACCATCGAGAATCATGCCCTCTGGTAAATTCAGATTACTGGCCGGTAAATATATTATTTTTTATTAACTGCTCAACACTATTTTCCTTTCGATAGCAGTGTGAATTACAAAACCCGGTGTGTCGTGTTTTGAGCAATGAGACTCATCGTTACAAAGCACCTATTCATTCATAATAATTCACTTAATAGAACATCAACAAACGCAACATTGCCATTGTGCACTTTCCAAGAACCTAAGGGTGTAAATGAATATTTTTCCTCGACTGTACAAACGTCGACCAGCCCAAAACTCTACTGAATTCAATGGAAGGTTCTGGAATTCCCTATTTAAGGACATCCTTCATAACCTGGTTTATGCCTCTTTGATGGACCCGGCCTCTTTTGAGTTCAGGACGTCTTCTTTTGAAGGGTATTACAAGGTTCTGGAGGCATCCTGGGTGGCAGACAATCCCATGTTTTTCCTTTGGGCAAGGTGTAGCCTTTGTCGTACCCGCATGTTTGAATGGTGTGAGGTGTCAACCATGTTGCAGGTGTTGTTTTGGGGCCCTTCTTTTAAGCCTCTCAGTGACTGCCATTTGCTCTGTGCTTTCTTTGGATGTGGATCTGGAGCAGCTCCATGCTTAGGTTTCCTTGTTGTTGGCAATGCTCGAGGTAGACGACCATCATGCCAGTCTGCGTTTGGGTTCCGTCGTGCTTTTTCTGGGCCTCCTTGAATTGCATTCCAATAGGCACACGGAGTATGTAGGTGGGTTGGGGGGGGGGATGCCTCTGCTGTGCTGGCATAGGCTTCACTTCCCAAGCTGTAACACCCCCTATTCTCAGGAAGGAAGTTGCCACCTTCTTTGCCGGCATCTCATGTGTCGACAGGCTGTGTTGGCTCAGTCTCTGGATTCGGTGCTGGCCCTTGCTCTCCTCTCCACCTCTCCTTTTTTCTATGCTCTTGTTTCTGAAGGAAGTTGTCGCTCAGTTCCTGTCGTCTGCAGCGTTTGCTTGTCGGCCTACCACGGACCTCTTTTGTTTTCGGGGGTGTTCGTTGTCGGTCTCAGTGGCGATTTGGTAGAGTTGGGGCAGCGCCAGCTGTTTGTCTGAGTAGGCCATCTGTGGAGCCAGATGCCAGATCATATGTGCTTCCCTCAGCAAGTCCTTTTTAGTCTGGTCTGTACTGAGTTCGCTTCTTTTGGAAGGTGGGCTCATGGCGTTTGTGTCATCCCTTTTGTGGTTCACCCCTTTGAGAGAGGGGGGCGGTGCTAGCTGGGTTTGCTAACTCTTGTTCCCACATATTTTCAGGTAGTTTCTTTGGCCTGCGGTGGAGTTGGTCAGTCCGCATTCTTTTGGGGGCCACTCTGGGCAGGTTTCCTGTCCTCGTCTTCATCATGTTCTTTCAAACTGGTTGGCTTCGGGCGTGGTCAAATGACCGAGTCTCTTTAGTAGGTTTCCTGCCTCTTCCCGTTCCCGAAACAGGACCCATTAGATCTCCGGTTCATTTTCGACCTTTTCAGGTTGAACTTGCCACTTCTTCCAGATAACCACTTTGTCCCTAGTCCTTTTCATGCTCGAGGTGGGCACTTTCATGACCTCCCTGGACCTCCAGGATGAATATTGGCATATTCCTATACTTTAGGGGCCAGATTCACGAAGCAGTTATGCACGTACTTAGGAACGTTTTCCTTCTTAGCATCTTCGTAGCGGCTACATCGGGATTCAGGTAGGCATTTAAGAATGAAAATCATCGTAAGTAAACACCGTTGCGCTAAGAACGGTCTCGACCACTCGTAGCTTTACGTAAACTGGATATAACTCAAATTTTCTCTACTACATAAACTGGAGGATCTATTTTATTATAAACTAGCAGTACCTGGCCACGCATTGCTGTGGCTCAGCAACGCATGAGCATTGCTGAGCCACAGCAACCTTCTCTGTCCCCCAGTCCTCCCCACCATTCCACCCTCACCCGTCTCCACGGCCTCCCAATCATTCAGCACTCCACCGTCCCCTCGTCCTCCCCACCATTCCCATCTCCACCAGCCCCTCTTCCTTCCCACCATACCCCACTCTCCTGTCCCTTTGTCCTTCCCACCATTTTCCATTCCCCCATCCCCTCGTCCCCACCATCCAAAATTCCCCTGTCCCCTTGTCCTTCCCCACCTTTACCCCCTCCTTTGTCTCCTCGTCCTCCCCACCATCTCTCACTTCCGTTCCCTCGTCATCCCCACCATTCCCCACTCCCTCATCCCATGCCTTCCTAAATGGTCTGATATTCCCATCACTGAAATATATGAAAAACACTTACAAAATTAAATGAAAATATGAAAAAATACAAAAAAAACTATACTCACGAAATGAACGGTATGGTAAACAACACAGCTCAATTCCAATGAAATTCACACAAAATAAAAATAAATCAAAATCTATGAAAATTCAATTTATCAATGCAATCAGAAACATTGAAATGGAATTGTAACATATTTAGTATATCATGTGTGTTGCTCTTACATGCAACAGATGGCACTGTTTTTCAAGAAAAGCATAGTTTTACCTGTCACAGGTGTGGCATCTATACTTATACTTACGAAATGAACGGTATGGTAGACAGCACAGCTCAATTCCAACACAATGTCACAAAATAATTAAATGAAAAATAAAATAAATAAAAATCTATGAAAATAAAATTTATCAATTCAAATGGAAACATTGAAATGGATTTCGAAACATATTTAGTATAGCATGCATGTTGCTATTATGTGCAACAGATGGAGCGGTTTTTCAAAAACGCATGTTTTTACCTGTCTCAGGGATGGCATCTATATAGTAGGAAAATAAAAAGACGCGCCTATTCGAATGCAACGTTGAGTCAAAACTTCAATGCAATCGGTGAAGAACTTTTGGAAATTACATTGTGTGTTGCTCTTATGTCCAACAGATGGCGCTGTTTAAAAAAAAACATGTTTTTTTCCTGTCACAGGTGAGACATGTACATAGTAGATATATAAAAAGACGCGCCTATTCGAATGCAACGTTTTGTCAAAATTTCAAAGCAATCGGTAAAGAGGTTTCGAAGATTTCTCTCACATGAAAAACACAGTTTTTCAGAAAAAAACTATTTTTTTACCGTCACAGACGTGGCATCTATATAGTATGTATATAAAAACCTGCTCGGATGCGAATGGAACGTTGTGTGAAAATTTCAAAGCAATCGGTAAAGAACTTTCGGAGATTAGCGGTTATGCACAAACGAACATTTCCATTTTTATTTATATAGATACACGTTTTTGCTGGCGAGTTTCATCAAGAAGGAGTCCTTCATGTTAACTATATATGCATTCTCTGCTTGAAACTTGTAGTAAATATGTCTTTTTTTCTTTTTTATTTAGATTTATAATAGCAAGATATTATTCCAGTTGTTATTAGGTAAATAAACACTGATGAACTTGAGATATGAGAGTAGGTGATGACAGGAATGCTTGGACGCATTTACTATCTCCTCATGCCTCTGTTCACCTAGCAATAAGTATAGCTATTCAGGAGTTAGTGAACTTGTTGTGAGGCTGCATCCTGTGGGTGGAGGGGAGGGGGACCTCGATACAGATCTAACATGTATATAATTAATAATATTAATTCATTGTGTCGGGGAAAAGCAACCAGAGTTTATGAGTGTACATGTTAGGCTTATATCGAGGTCCTCCTCTCAAAAAGGTCAAATTACTGACCCTCTCAAGGATGGAACTCCACAACAAGCTGACAAACCTTTGGGTACTCACTTACTGCTAGGTGAACATGTGCATTAGGTGATAGGAAATGTGCCCAACCATTTCTGTCCCGCTCAGGTCTCAAACCCGGAATTCTCGATTGTGAGTCAAGAACGAACCCGACTGAATGTCAAGCTACCTAACCTATCTTTTGGTGACTAACAGCTTAACATGTATGTGATATCTCCTCCTTCACCTGCTGAAATGTTGAGAAGCTTTAAGAGTGTGTGATCTCTGCCCACAGGGAGGTGCGGCCGGTGTCTGCCTGGTGTGACATGACTACTGACGGAGGTGAGTAACCTCTCCCACAGGGAGGGACGGCTGGTGTCTGCCTGGTGTGACATGACTACTGACGGAGGTGAGTAACCTCTCCCACAGGGAGGGACGGCTGGTGTCTGCCTGGTGTGATATGACTACTGACGGAGGTGAGTAACCTCTCCCACAGGGAGGGACGGCTGGTGTCTGCCTGGTGTGACATGACTACTGACGGAGGTGAGTAACCTCTCCCACAGGGAGGGACGGCTGGTGTCTGCCTGGTGTGATATGACTACTGACGGAGGTGAGTAACCTCTCCCACAGGGAGGGACGGCTGGTGTCTGCCTGGTGTGACATGACTACTGACGGAGGTGAGTAACCTCTCCCACAGGGAGGGACGGCTGGTGTCTGCTTGGTGTGACATGACTACTGACAGAGGTCAGTTGTCTCTCACACAGGGAGGGACGGTTAGTGTCTGCCTGGTGTGGGGAAAACTGACTCGTGGGTTTTATATATATATTTAGTTTATATTACTTTATATTTACACTTAATTTCTATATTTTTTATTTCTTACGTTAATTTGTTTTCGATAGCGGACAGAATGATATTAAAGTGGACTGTATGATCTTAAATTCCCACAAATTATTTCCTACACAAGCTGGGTTTTTTATTATATTATATAGTGTGTCAGTCAAAATTATTATTGATTGACAGACTTTCACTACAAATGTTAAGACTACATAGGTTATAGACCACAAATGATTAGTAAAATATATGGGAAGCCTTATCTGACTAGAAGGCTTCATCATTCTATTACTTGCATAGAGCAAGTGGGTAGCCAGTCAGTTACTCCTGTGCACATGATGTCGTAATGGACAGGATGGGGTGGTCAGTAACGTTGTTTTGAGGCCACAATAGTAACTTCACTTCCTAATTACCTGCCAATGAATCACTTTGAAATTTTGCCTCATAAAATATTTACATGTATATTAATATTCCTGCAATTAAGAGATGAGATTATTGCTTACCCTTGTGTTTGATTTTCTCAAGCGGCATAACCATATCACTAAATACACAATACATAATAATTACTATAATATGTTAAAAACTGAATGGTGTGACGGTGTCCCACCCCTATATTTCTTCCTTCCCAGCTTAGAAGAGTCATATCTCCGTAGCCTAAGTATTCTCTGATGTCCAGGAAACATTTTCATGTGTGGGAAAGCGTGGAGCGTGATTAAGCTGGCTGTAAAATGGCCAGCTAAGTTTGATAATGCAGGAGGCTTACGCCTTTTGGGGGCACAAGACGGTGCCGAGCCATCCTGATTCCCGCCAAGACATCGTGACGCTTCCCGGCACCTGATTGGCCAGGTGAGGTCACGTGCCGGAAGTGACCAATGACGAGAGTCCTCGGGCGGTGTGACGTCATGAGGCGGAGGATTCCCGAGGCGGCTGGCGCCTGGGCGGGAAGAGTACGTCACGAGCCGTCATAGAGGAAAGACGCGCTTGGTTGAGCTCCGGATCTAGAGAGCCCTTACCAGTAGATTTAAGCTTTGCTTCGATTCTGCAGAAAGTCTGAAAAGCCATCCAACTTCCGTGGAGTGCCCAGAAGCAAGGACGGGTCGGATTAGAGAGCCAACAGCTCTATCAAGAGTCTGCAGCAGAGGTAACGTTGGGCTGGTGACGTCTGGGACGCCCAGAGGACCAGTATTCCACATCAAGCGAAAAGCTACGGCCGGGCCAAGTCTACTGGCAGTGAGGCGAGGGGAAGCTGTGCTGGACGGTGAGGTGTCGACAGTGCCAGTGAGAGTGAGGACGACGACGGAGGTACCTGTCTCCAGTACCCCGGAGAATAGGAGGAGGAAAGCAGTACCTATTGAGTGTCAGTACGGTGAAGACGCGTTACCACCAGGACGATGGAGGAACCTGTGTGTGGGAACTGTTCATCAGGAGACCAGGAGCCAGGACCAGGAACCTCAACATCCCTCAACAGAGGACGAGTCAGCTTCGTGGTTGGAGTGAATTAAGGTAGATAATTGTCCCTCCCTTTACCCCGTTTTGATCTAGGCGAGCTAGAGTATTTTATATATTGTGAACATTTCTACTTATCATTTTATTGTCTTAAGTGACAGAATATTAGGCTAGGAGCCAAGAGTTCATTTAGGCATGAGTTGATGTGTGTGAGCATTAAGTCGGGAATGTTAGTGATCCTGGAGGTGGTAGCTGGTGTGCAAAAAGCCAGCAACGAACTCTGAAGCGCCCAGGTGATCGCATCGTTAGAGGCGGGGGAAAGTCACGAAGTCTGACAGTTAGAGGTATCAGCTGATCGTGTTGCCAGAGGTGCGAGGTTTGTGCCCGCCGCCTGACGGGTGGACCCAGTCAGCTGACCGTGTTGCCAGAACCCGTGCCGGTAGGAGTGTTGCCGCCAGCGGACGATATCCCCTTTATGACATTTCTTTATACAATTATATGTGTATATATTCTTTTGATTCAGTAAACTTTTAAACTAACTGATGAGTTTAAGTGAGCCTCCATTCTCTAGAGCTATATATATATTTATGAGACCATTAGTGACACCTTGTACTGCACATGATATTGCATCCTTGATTAAGATAACCATTAAGACCACTGACATGTTGCTGGGACTCGAGCATAAATACCCAGCTGGCGACCTGAGTAGACCAGATATCCAAGAGAGCGTTCCAGTGTCAGGACGGGCAGGTTCAGGTGAGTGAGTAATAGGAGGCTTGAACCTCCCCACTCGATAGGGGTGTATAAGGCCAGCCCTTGGCCGACTGGGGGAGCCCATGGGCGAGCATTGGCGCCTGGTACTGAGGGGCTAAGTCCCGTGGGACGACCCAACCACAGGTTGGAAGGGGGTAAACCCTGACAGTGGCGACCTCGCCAGGATACATCAAACAACAGTGGACAAAGGATTGCAAGTGCAGGGCAAGTGTATTAAGGTCGATATTGGTCTCGGTTTACACTGCTCGCTAGTATATTCCCTGTATACAGGGCCTCAATAGCCTAGAGATGGAGGATGACAGAGTAAAGAAGTTTATTGAGTCGAGGGACGAGCAGGAGTTGGAAGAGTGCACCAAGGCTCAGCTGCAGCTAGTGGCGGACCATTTTGGGTTGAGATTGAGGTCCTCCAGGGTGGCGGAGTGTCGGATTGAGATCATGGCTCAGCTCAAGGCCCGAGAGGAGGCTTCCAAGGAAGGACCACCCAAAGTATCCCACCCACGCCAGTGTTGGTGGGAACCGGAGCGACGAAGGTAGCAGTAGGGGCTCCAGCGGTAGTAGCAGGAGAAGCATGAAGCTAGAGATAATGAAAATACAGCTTGAAGCTCAGCTGAAGCGTGAGGAGCGCGAAGCTCAGCTGGAGCGAGAGGAGCGTGAGCGCGAAGCCCAGCTGAAGCAGGAGGAGCGCAAAGCTCAGCTGGAGCTTGAGTGCGAAGCCCAGCTGAAACGGGAGGAGGGCGAAGCTCAGCTGAAGCGAGAGGAGCGTGAAGCCCAACTAGAGCGAGAAGAGCATGAGCGCGAAGCCTAGCTGAAGCGGGAGGAGCGCGAAACTCAGCTGAAGCGAGAGGAGCGCGAGGCTCAGCTGAAGCGTGAGGAGCGCAAAGCCCAACTGCAACGAGAGGAAGGAGAAAGACAACTGCGACGGGAAGAAATAAAAGTGAAGAAGGAGGTTTAGATGTGTCGGGCGGAGCGTGGGCTGCCCTCAGTGTCTGCTCGGCGGGATAACCCCAAGATCCGGGAACGCGACCTACAAACCTTTGACCCTCTAGAGGCCGAAGCTTTCTTCGACCATTTTGAGAGGATAGCGACATTGAAGGAATGACCGGAAGAGGATTGGGCTGCGTTAGTGCAGAGTAGTTCGACTGGCGAGGCCAGGGAAGCTTATAACATGTTGGACCTTGAGGAATGCGCCGTTTACGACATGATCAAGAAAGCTGTGCTCCAATCGTATCGACTAACCCCGGAAGTTTACAGGAAACGCTTCCGTTAGTGCACAAGAGCTTCCAGAAGGTCGTATGCTGAAACTGCTCAGGACATGGAGCGCAGGCTCCAGCGGTGGCTGAAGGCTGAAGAGGTGGAGACGATGGAGGAGCTGAAGCATTTGATGGTGATGGAAAGATTCATGTCAATGCTCCTTCCAGAACTAAGGGTCAGGATCAAGGAGGCAGGTATTAGAGAACTTAAGGCTGCTGCAGACAGAGCCGACCTACTGGAAGAGGCACTACATCTCGGGAAGGAGGGACCGCCTAGGCACTCGCCTTACCCAAGGTTTGGGGGGAACGTCAAGAGTTCAGGAGGGGCGAGGACGGGTGGAGACTCTCCCAAGGATGGTGCACACAGTGAGGTGAGTCGGTCCAAGAGTTCAGGGGAACCGGTGAGGAGACCCCAAAGGGATCAGGTAAGAATAGGTACGGCCTTATGGGAAGATTTCAGACAAAAGACAACTCCGAAACCAGGGATCCTCGAAAGACCATACGATGGAAGTCTGATGATGCGCTCGGGACAGACATCACACAGGTATGAAAGTTTCTTCTCAAACCCTCAGGAAGGTATGCTGCAGAGCCTGACTACAGCAGTGGACAAAGCCCTAGGTCTAGGAGCCACAACAAGTGCAGCCACAGCAACAACAAAAGCAAGCGGCCCCAAAACCCTTACGTTCAGTGTTCCTGATGAACGATGACGATGATGCCCCTCTGTCCCCCTATTCTAGGCAAGCCTGCCCCACAACAACCCCCCTTCCCACCAAGAACAGACTCGAACAGGAGGAAGAGCCCAAAGAGACTGAACTTCCAACGGGACACCTCGGCGAACAACAACAACAGGCAAGGTAGGATTAACAGAGACAGGTCACGAGGAGGGTGGAGAGATTCATCACGAGACAAACCGGGTGGAAACCAGACGAAGAACAACAGGGACAGATCCAGAGATAACCGAGGCCAGTGTAACAGGAACGGGACCGGCGACCACAGAGGCCAGAACAACAGGATCACCCTAAAAGACAACAGAGGCAATAACAGCAGAGACTACCCCTCCTGGATCAACAACAATAACAGGGACAACAGACAGGGAGGTAATAATAATAATATTTTTTTTCAGAAACAGAAACAGGGGCAGAAGCAACAATTGGATCCAGGAAAACAACAACAGACCCAAGCGCTGGAACATCGCAAACCGAGACCAACAGGGAAGAGACAGAGACAGAGGGTGGAACGGTGGAGATCGGAGAAACTCAGGAAACGACAGGAATTAAGGCAGAAAAGAGGACAGTTGAAACAGACAGTTGTCTCTGAGGTACCCCTTACTGAACAGGAGAGGAAACTGTTGGAAAAGGGACTTACGTTCGTGATAGGCCCTCCGGCGCGTAAGAAGAGAGAAGATGCGATAGAGGATCTGTTCAACAACTTGGAAACTAGTATCAACCAAGTTTGGAGCAAACTCCGGCCGGAGCAAGGTAAGTCACAGGGAGCAATTAAGTGAACTAAACTCTCCCTCTCTTTTAAGTACCTCCACCCCAGCAAACCAGTCCAGTACCCAAACTACAACCTAGTAGGCTTTAAACCGGTAATCCTGCAAATGAAGGTCGACCTCAAGCGTGGTGCAGAACGACGACGCAACTGCAATCTCACAAGGAAGGAGAGGGACGCCCTATCAATGCTGAAAGGACGCACGGATATTGTGATAAAGCCAGTGGACAAGGGAGGTACTGTCGTCGCCTGGAGAAAGGACAACTACAGGAACGAGATGAAGAGGCACCTGGCAGACACTGCAGCCTACAAACAGATACACAACCAAGATGAGGCGCTTAGAAACGCCCAAACGAGGAGTAAAAGGATAGTCCTCAAGCTGTTCGAAAACAAGACTGGGGACGGAAAAGGAGGACTCATGCAGGTAGGGGCGAGAGATTTCTTCTTAGCCTTTGAATCCATCATTCCCCACCTCTACCTTTTACCAAAGATCCATAAAGCACTAGAAGAAACAACAGGAACGTGGCAAGGGAGACCGGTTCTAAGCGGCTGCCGGGCCCCAACAAGGCCGGTAGACTGGATCTGCACAGCCCTCCTGAACCCCTTACTACGCCTACTACCGGAAAGAATCAAAGATACGACGGATTTCCTCAAGAAAATTGTAAAAATTAGAAGCCCCGTTCCGAGAGGGGCCCGCCTTTTTTCCGTGGATGTGGTTTCGCTCTTCCCGAGCATACCACAGAGAGAAGCTGCAAAGGTAGTAGCATCCTTTTTTACAGTTAACAGCAAAAATCAGACAGGAACTTCAAGACGCAGGAGTATGGAGGACCCCCTCGAAAGAAACTCTTGAGGAGGCCATCCTCCATGTGATGAGAGACACCCTTTTGCAATTTCAAGGACGAGCATACCGGCAAACAAAGGGTACAGCGATAGTAGCATCCAGTAGTGTGGCAATCGCTGAAATATTTGTGCATGTAATGTTCGAGAGGAAACGATCCCACAGGAAGGACGGACCGGCGGTATATTTCCGTTACATAGACATCTTCTGAATAATGGAGGACGGTTTCCCACGCCTAGAAGGTTTCTTTTCATGGTCAAATACAGTTCATGAAAACCTTAAGTTTACCCTCGAACACTGTGACTCCACGATTAATTTCCTAAATACAACAGTGTATATAGACCAGCTAACCAGGGATCTGCATACGAAGGCATACTATAAACCGACTAACCTTCACACATATCTGAAATTTGACTCGAGCCACCCACTAGCCTTGAAGAAATCGCTATCCTACTCACTTGGACTCAGACTCGGATTAACAGCAAAGAAGAGACGCTATATCCCCAGCTTGATGACCTTTGGGATATGTTCAGGAACAGAGACTACCCAGAGACAATAATACATGCGGCCCAGGAGAAACTCTGAGAAAAAACAAGGGCAGAGCTACTCAGACATAGAACACAAGAAGTGGAAGACAAGAGATGGATTCTTCCAACCCTTTTCTTCCCCGGCCTTGCAGCACAGCTTAAGATAAAAATCTAGGAATTATGGACATGGTTGAGGGAAACGTACAGTGAACATCTATCCTGGGTAAAATTCCCACAAAACCCTCCCATGATCGCCTGGAGGCGAGGTAAGTCTATAAAGGACCACCTTGTTAAAGCAGCTGTGCAGGTAGATCATCTCAACCGAACTGGGGGAGAGGACCAGCCCCAGGTTACAGTTCAAAGAAATGAAACTTAGAGACCCTAACCTAACCTCACACAGGTTTGGTGTGCGACCTGCGTGGAGGCGGAGTATGCAGAGTTGTTAGGAGGGGCTTACAAGTACAAGGGGCGTTGCCCGAGTGACAGGTGGAGAGTCGCCTCCCAGGAGAGTCAGGTGTGTTAATTGTGGCGGGCGCGGACACTTCGCACGTGAGTGTGGTCGCCCCAGGCAACGCGGAAATGTGGCACTGGTCAGATTGGACGACCAAGGAGCCAAGAATGTTTTGAGCAGATCACTAGAAAGGGAGGAAAAGATCCATCCTTTTATTTGTGAAGGTACTGAGAAGATAAAAGGGGCCGACCCCATTCCAGTGAAGATGTTGAGAGATACTGGAGCAGACTTTACCCTGGTGAGTGAGACATTATTCCCTGAGGGATATGAGGACACCAGTGTGGGGGTGTCCATGGTGACCACTGTGGGTGGCCCAGTGAGAATGCCCCTTCACGAGGTGATTTTGGACTCTGACTATGGCTGCAAGACCCTAGTGGTGGGGGTCTGCGCCTCGATGCCTAAGATGGAGGCCCAGGTCATTCTGGGAAATGAATCATGTGGGGGATGTGTACTCCCAAACCTCGTTAAGGGCGAGGAGTGTTTGGAACACTATAGAAAGGGAGGCAGTACATCGGACACCTGGGGAAACGCGAGGAAGATCGCTGAGGGAGCGTTCCCTGAGTGGCGGAGTCTCTGGGATTCTCACCGTTTCAACTCGTGTATGGACACGAGGTGCGTAGCCCCCTGTCGATGCTGAAGGAACAGCTGACGTCGGGAGTGGCCATGAAAACAGTCGACGAGTATGTGTGTAAATTCAGGGAACGACATGGAAGTGCGAAGAAGTTGGCGGCCGAGCATCTGAGGAAGGTCCAGAGGAAGATGTCCGAGTGGTATGATCGGAAGGCCGTCCCAAGGGAGTTCCAGGATGGAACCCAGGTGATGGTGCTGCTACCCGGGAAGAGCAAGGTGACTGAACCGCGTTTCGAAGGACCATACAGGGTTGTGAAGCGGATAGGCCAGGTAAACTATGAAATTAGCAAGCCGGACCGACCCCATAAACCACATCCCAAAAAAACTCAAGAAAAATCCTCCAAACCTCGATCCCTCTCTACCCTCCTATAAAAATCTTCAAGCTTCCACTAAGCGTTCAAAGGCACTCCATCTGTATTCAACAAAATCGAACCATCAGGCATATGTAGATTATAGTCAACAACACGGACTCACGATCCTCCTCCTTTCAGAGCAATACAGCCAAATACGTTCCCCAAAAAACTGCTTCCCCCACTTCAGCCCGTACCTGCATCCCCACAGCCATCTCCTCCCTCAACCCACGAGTCTGGTCCTTACACAACAAAATCTTCGCAAATTTATCACAACTCCCTTTTCACCAAACTATACAAATATGTCAATCTAGCCTGCAACACATTATACAAACAAAACAGTTTAGCTGACTTCCACTTCGCAACAGAAATATACATCCTCCTTCACTCTTCCTTACTCCAATCCCACCAGTCCAAAACACATGGAAAATAACGTTTCCGTTCGACCATCAAATCACCGAACCCGAACCAGTTCACGAACGTGGAGACATTGCAGCAAACTACAATTGAGTTTCCACCATCCCCTCCCCACCTGCACCTGGCTCCTAACACCAACCTCCACAACCACCATACAGTGATCAGAGAAAGCAACTGGAACTTTATGAAAGGAGTCCACTGCCCCCTCCAACTTATGAACATAGAACCTATTCAACCGTGAACTCGAAACACGAGACATAAGTAAAGTCCAAAGCTTTACCCTGAACTATCGCTGCATCCCGAAACCCACAACAATGCAGAGTTTCACTGAAGGTGGGGACACATTCGCAGGCAAAGAAATGCTACACTCCCGTGCGACGTAACACAGTTGAAATCACCCCCAAAAAGCCCCAAAACCAAAATCACGACGGAGTATCATGTCTCAAAAAATTCAATATCTCAGTACCCTTAAACTGCGCAATACATCAATAACTTGGGTGAGTAACTGTCGCGGAGTTGTGCACCACAACTATTGATATGTTGGGGTACTGTGGAAGATTTAAAGGTTCCACGGCTACATGGGGTTCACGTCAGCTTTCTCAGGGCTCTTGTAAGCAAACGCCATTTAAAAAAAAATTGTGGGCAACATTTCCGGGTGTGAGAAGCTCAGTACTGAGTGAGCAACCAAGGCTGGTGCACGCAGCATGAGTTAACAGCACTACTGTTCCTTTTGTGACAACAGCATCGCTTAAAACTGTTAAAATATATATGTAACTGGTATTATTTAGCGATGATAGTATTATTGAGGACACCTAACTGTGATAAAAATGACCAGGATTCTGATAATTGCAGGATTGTTGTGATAATTAGTGCTGGCATAGTATAGTGGGAGGAGTAAGGCTGAGGGAGGGAGGGAGGAGCACAGTGTCAGCTGACACTGTGTGGCCACCTGTTTAGAGTAATAACAGCTAAAGGGGGTCGACTGCTGGCAGCCGTGGAGTGAGGACGTTTACCGACCCTCCGTGGCTGTTGGGGTTGTTTGCCGTTTTGGTCGCCAGGTGGTGTGGGCGTCTCTGCCCTCCAAGTTTTGTTGCCTGCCTGGCTGCGTTGACGTGGCGGTTCTGACATGGGGGGCCATCTTCCTCCTGTTACGCGTGTGAACTCCGTGGGCCTGGAGTTCACTTGTAAGGCTGGTTATACGACCATCGAGATGGTAATGTGTGACATGCTTCGTATCCCAGTGGAAGCTATCTACGGTGTGGAGCTACTTACGGTTGACCGGGTTGTTATTAAGTTCGTGGGGGAGGAGGAGTACCGGGACTTCCTCCGTCGGTACAGGGGGCGTACGTTGCCGTTGCCCGATGGTGCCGGCTCTGTGGCGATTTCGGACCGCAGTGGTGCGCTGACTTATGTCAGTGTCCATGGTGCGCCCCTGGAGTTCCCTGAAGACCTCCTCCGGCGTTACTTCGGGAGGTTTGCTACTGTTGTCAGCGTGCGGGTGAACATGCTCTCCTCGGGGCGGTATGCTGGGAGGCGATCGAACATTCGCACGTTGGGAATGCGCCTGCGGTCGGATATACCTTCTTCTGTCCGGCTTATGGGATACTACATCCGGGTGTATTATGCCCAGCAGCCTCGTACCTGTTTCCGGTGTGGCCTGTTGGGGCATCAGGTTGTCGGGTGCTCTGAAGCCCCAGCTGCTCCTGTCAACTTGTTCCGAGAAGAGGATTTCCCGCCGCTCCCACTGGAGGCAGTCTCCGGTGATGATGATGAGGAGGTGCGCGTCCTGTTTGCTGCTGCAGCTCCCCCGGCGACGCCTGACGTTCCTCCGGTTGTTGCAGACCCTCCTCCTGGTCTTGTGGTACCGTCGGTTGGTCTGCCTGATCCTGTGTCTGTCCCAGCTGCTCCCGTGGGCCTTCCTGGAGCTCCCTGTGTGACGTCGCTGTCTTCTCCCTCGTCTTCTGATGCTGCGCCTGGCCCTGTGTCCGTGACTCGGGTCCCGGATGTGCTGGGTGCTGGGGTGGCTGCGAAGCCTCCTGCTGTGTGTGGTCCGGTCCCCCCTGTGGTAGAGGCTGCTGCCGTTCTGTGTCGGACGTCGGTTCATCCGGCTCGTGGTACCCGTGTTTCTGGGTCACTTACCGGCTCTGACGATATCCGGCCGGTGGCCAAACGTTCCCGGCGTTCGTCTTCTGCCTGGGCCGACGTTGGTGACTTCAGTGACTTTGGGTCTTCAGGTATTGACGGTGTGGATACGGATACGTCGATGTCTCCGCAATTCGTGGTGGTGGAGGTCCATGTGCCTGCTGGTGCTGGTGCCTGTGTCTCGGACGTGCCTTCGGTTCTTTCTCCGCCAGGGGACTCTCCGCGGTGGGGGGGTGGTGGCTTCCGCTGCCAGGGATGGTGTGGACTCTGGTGCTGGGCGTGGCCTGGTGGTGACGTTACGGAAGGATGCGCGCCGTCCGCGTTCCCTGCTGTCGTCTGGTGGTGTGCCCGGGGCCGCGGGTACCCCTGTGGGGCGGGTGCGCGTTCGGGCCCTGGGGGACGTGTTGCCGGCGTCTGTATGCCGTCGGGTCACTGGTCGGAGATTGCCGAGTTACTGCTGTCTGACAGACCGGAGTACTTTCATGGTGGGCAAGTTCCCTTCCTGTGGGGGCGAGTAGCGACTTCTCGCCTCATAAGCACTACCATCTGGGTCCCCTGTTTGCAGGTGTTTGTTGCTCCGGTTTCAGATGTTATGGCGTCCCCGGTGGATAGACGGGACCCTTTGCAATGGGTGTTCTGGGAGGCATTCGATGTACAGTTCCCACGGGCCAGGTTCCCGGGCAAGTATGTGCTCTGATTTTCTGTGTATTTGCTCTATGACATGCTGTGTGCCCCTCTGGCTGTTTGTTTGCCCTGTTACATTATGTGCTTCTGCCTCTCCCTTTGTGCGTTTCTTTGCCGTGTGGCATATTAGTTTCTAGTGCTTGGCGTCACTCGTTTCACGCTTTGGCTTGGCGTTTCGCCTTTCCTGGCTTCACGATTCACCCTTCACGGGTACGACAGGGCGCATCCGATCCCGCGATGGTCGTCGCCCCTAACTCAACAACAACAGCTAAAGGAGAATGTTGGGATGAGCCATTATGGTGAGGGAGGTGGTGTCGTCTGCATGACTTGTCGTTATGTGTAGGGTGGCCATTATGCTCTTTGGACACCATACCAGGTTAGTTGTACAGTTATTGTACAACTATAACAATAATAGTAATAACAACAAAAACAGTATGATTGGAGGAGGAATGTTAGTGCGTCTGGCCATTTTGGTGAGGGAGGGAGGAAGTATCATCTGACTCTGTGTGGAGACCTCGGTTATTGTCTGAACTCAACATACCAGCTTAGTTGTAAAGTTATGGTGAACAAAAGATATAGATTCTTATATAGAACATCTGTATATAGTGAATAAAAGCAAAAACAGTATGATGGGAGGAGGAATGTTTGTGAGTGAGGTGTTGAGGGAGGGAAGGAGGTGGCATTTGCTGACTTGGTGTGGTAGCCCACTTTTTGGTATTTTGACCTACCATACTAACTTAGTGGTTTGTTATAGAGAACAAAATATGCAGATACCTATATATAACCTGTGTATATAGTGTAATAACATATACAGTCAACAAAGGAGTTACTGACCCCCAAATAAGATATCTGCACAAACAGAATCCGGCCATCTTCATCCATCATCGTATGCAACACCAAAATCAAAGACCGTTTCGAAATAAGAACTAACCTTTGGGTACCTCTTTTAATAACCTGGTAGGGTTTAACAAACTCCTATACATACCTGTTAACCCCTGCAGCAAGCGCACATCCCGGGCATTATGCTCCTGGATAAAAGCTACGTCAACTTTGTGGCATGGAAGCATCAAGTCCAGACCTATCTAAGTCGCCAGAGAACTAAACCCACTGACATTCAGTGAAGAACAATCAAGATGTGGAGCCATCTGGAAAGTGAGAGAGAAACGCAACGATCTAACCACCGGGCGGCTGGAGCCCCGAATGAACTGGAACATCACCCCGGGAATCACCATCAAAACCAAGAAGAACAAGGGGGTTCGAAGAAGGGAAATCACCTAGAAGCTGGGCAAACGCTCCTCTCTTCAACACTATCAGCAAGTCACGCCCACCGTGATCACTGGCACTAGGCTCAACTACCCCCCCCCCCCCACATCAGTATCCCCGCAATGTGATGTTAGTGTAGTGGACTAAGGCATACTAGTTATGGCAGCTACTGGAAGGTAGTTGTGCTTTCTGGGTTCGAAGCCCACTGGTGGGTGTTGTCTAATGTTCCTTAAACTTCTCTTGTGGATTAAGCAAGTCAGTGCATATTGCATAGACACGAGTTTTCCCA